>NC_080571.1:4740000-4890000 GCF_030247185.1 Malaya genurostris
ATATGTCCTCCGAATAGATTAAAGCGGATGATGTTTTTAAGATGTTTTCCATGTCTGGTAAGATTCGGGTTTGGTATCCTAGAATGGGATTTCGTTTCGTCACCGTAGGTGGTTTTAGGAGGCGTTGTTTAACAACATTCTCGAACGTCATGAATATCAATTGTGAATATTAATCAGGTGAGATGAAGAAAATTAACATAATAGCTGTCGCGCTGTTTCCGTTCTGTGTCGCGTTTTTGTTGCATGAGCTATTTGCGGTGGCGCTCCGGAGGAGAAACAGGGACATGGCCGCGTTCTTTCGATGGAAATTTCAATTGTCGCGCTGTGTCAATTAGCATACCAAATTAGGCTCAGCCAAACCGCACGGTTTGTACGATGATGACGTTTTTTTATATTCATCTCTGTCATTCTCGCTGCCGGTAAGTGAGGGTGGGAATCTGACGGTTGACGGTATTTACATACATATAGACGCCCTGGAACTGTTCGCATTCAGTACTAACCTGTATCCTTGCTTCGTTTAGTTTTGTCGTTCGCGCTAGTTCCTCTCTACAGTAGATATCGGGGTAGTGGGATTTTGCAAAGGCCGCTTCTAGTTCTGCTAACTGTTCCTGTAATTGAAACGTGGACGGAAAGAGCAGAAAACAAATTTTAGTTTTTGGCCAGTGAGATCTGTTTGGTTATGTAGTATTAAGGGGAGTGAATTTGTTCGATAAAATTTTGCGTAATGAAATTTCAATCGATTTAGCTCACACTTTGATAATGAATAAAAGGATTTTTCTGGTATCTGGTATGTTATTAGTACATAACACCGACTTTCTGTATTTTCCACCCGATACAGAAAATCAAGAAAATATTGCGTTGCTCAGAACTTGAGCTTCCACGCCGTTTCCCAAAATTTCACTGGCTATCGATTTATGCAAAAAATATAGGATAAGGGCTCCCTATTTTATCTCATTTGTAAGGACGTTACCTTAAGGAGGGGAGGGGGGAACCTCCCCAAAATATCAAACAACGAAAAGGAAATCGTTGGGGTCTGGTTTTTTATATGTAGAAAGTGTGAGAAAAATTTGAAAAAAATTGGTGCAGTAGTTTTTGAATGACGATGGACACGGACTTTCAAAACCTGCTTTCGAGGAAAACGCGTTTAAAGGTTTTTGTCTATAAAATCAATGGAAACAATTAATTACTCCAGGGAGCCCGTAGGGTCTAACATTTTAAAAAATCATATTTTTTCTTTTATAATTTATTATAACGAAACATTTTCAGAATGTTTTGTCAAGTTTTGAAGTCAATCGAAGTAGTAATCTTGGGCCTGTGCGGCGAGCTCTTGCTCCTTCGCAGAATGAGATAGCCATAGATAAAGGTCCATAACTTCCAGAGTTTCGTTCCAATAGGCTTGAAAATTTCACAGAAAATTTTTCAAATGTTTTACTATACAAAATATAAAGAAAATAATAATGATTTTTCAAAAGTGTTAGACCCTACCCGCCCCTTAAAAACCTGATTTAGCCACTAAAATCACTACGATTTTTTCATATTTCTGCTTAATTCACTTTGCTCCACATTGGGAATTGATTCACATTACTTGGAAATTAAAATAATATTCAAAAAATTAGCAAAAAACACTTCTGATATGTTCACTACTGTGCTCCTAATTTCATCTCGAAGGTTTTATATTCATCCTATCGTTGGTCCTTTATTCATCCCATAAATTAGCAATGGCGACAGCAATCAAAACAAAATATTGCACTATTACACTCTCAGGTTCAAATTGTCAGAATTCTTATTAAAAAGGGCCTTGATGCCAACTATAAGAAAACACACGATATTTTTAGAACCACTTTAAAATCATATTGACGTTTAAAAATTTTAGGGTAGTTTTCGTTATCTTTTGTTTTGAATTTAAAATTTTACTGTGTAGTTAATTTGGTAAACCTAAAAATAAACAAAAAGAGGAATTGTTACTATGTAGGCATTAGCCCTTCTTATAACAAAATGCAGAGCCAGAGATGCCATTTATACAAATTTATCTGTATTGCATAGATTTTTGATTTCGCATACTGATTTAAATCAGATTACAGATTTTATACAGATTTTCTAAATTTAATACATATTTGTAAAGGTTCATAAAAAGTAAGAAGTAAAAAGTTAGACTTTTCTCTCTGAGTATCTTTTAGTATTTGATTGCAGTACTTCTTTAAAAGTTTATTAATAAGCGGACAAATCACATGTTAAAATGGAAATCTTTTGTTCAAATATTGGATGATGAAAACTGATAAACATTTATAATAAAACGTTAAACCAATTAAGTATCTGGCATCTCTGTGCACAGTCGATGAAGCACACACACGCAGATAAATGAAGCTTGTTTAAAATAACAAACCAGTTAGTAGATTTTAAAATCTGATTCATGTTAGTTTCAAGCTAGAATATGATTGTTTCAAACCATTTTCTCCCTTCAACATCAATAAAGATCTCTGTTCAATGAGAATAAATATTTTAGTCTTGTCAAACGAAAAAAAAAAAATTGTTACAGCTTATTTTATTGTTGAAATAATTCATCTATATATTGCGCATCAACAAAAGTTGATTTTATTGGTAATATTTATGTTGATTCAATTCTGCCTTATCTTTATGTTAAGAACAAAATTGATTCGTTTTATCTGTTGTCTTATTTGTGTAACGGTACAACAAAATATATTGTTCAAAAGAGCCGTATTAGTCCGATTTGTTATAAACCAGAGCTATTTTTTCAATCGTGAATGAACAGAAAAGTTTTTTACGTGTTTCAAAGTAAAGTTTTATCAGCTTATATTGTTTTCAGCGAACTTTTCAACAATCCAAGCGTAAGTATTGTTAATTAATAATATTAAAAACTGCAATATCACGTTTTCTTCACAACCTATATTCGATGCAGATTATGTCTGTCTTTACCGGAAGGGCACCGAATTATTAGATACTATCAAAAATAATTGATTGATTGTGGCATGTAAAAAAATATCATAAATGTATGGAATATAAATGTTATATAAAAAAATGTACTAAAAACAATCATTCAAATTATTTCGAAAGAAATCATTTTACCCGTAAAAACAAAACAAAATGAATATTTTTAACAAACAAAAGCGTAAGTTGAAATACTAATCATTTCAAGTTAATATCTTATCATTTATTTCAACTGCCAAGTTTATAAATTCAAAACACTATTAATATTACCTTTATCCAAAATTGGTTAATTTTGAACTGATTTGGCAAGTTTGAATATTTATTGAAACAAACTAATCCACCGATAAAAATCAAATATCTAGCTTTGTTGTTTCAAGCAACAACATTTGCTATATTAAACCAATTTTTCTTTTGTCACTGTTTCAATAAAATAAATCGTTACGTGAAACCCAAATTTAGTTACATTTACAATATTTTTCTCTGTGTGCACACTTAACAGCGTTATGTTGACATATAGAGGAAAGAAACCAGTGCTACTAGATTTGTCACAATGGTTGTTTCATTAGTATTTAACATGCTCTTTCTGGTAATATTCGAAGCCGAAACAGTTTTATTGAAATATAAATATTAACAATATAATTTAACTAATGTGACCGATATCAAAAAAAAATACTTCTTGATGATAATTTGAAGTAGGAAAACAATTTTTTTGTAACATTATGAGAAAACTTGGCAACTTTGCGAAACCAAATGAGATGAAAACAAAGCACAATCAAGTGAACTAAGTGAAAAACTTTTATCTCATATTTTCAAAGACTTTTATTGTTTGTCGTTTAGTTTTTGAAGTATTAAATCGTTAATTAAACAAGTAGCAAGTGAACATTACTAATTATGAAGTCATCCAGCATTCAATGGTAGTGTAATTGTGCGAAATAGTGATCATGTTTTGAGATGAATCGATTAGTAGATATTCAGCAACATGACTAACTGTAAATATTGAGACGAAAATGTGTCCTAAATTGAAAAGTGAGTTTGTTTTAAATGAAAAAAAAAACGATCATCGAAGAATTCAAAACCCTTTCTTCCAATGAGGAAGTGTGACAATAGCTTGAATCATCATTTTAAAACATTCCACAGTTCGATTCAGGTGCTTTGTAATACTATGTTCACACTGGCCGAAAATAACATGTTTTAACGATAGTAATATAAAGTTAAAACCGCACTGTTCACACTAAGAAAAACGGTTGTACCTATCTGCGTTGCCAGGTCATTTTTCCAAAAATATGTAGTCGGCGCAAAAATCTATCTGTATCATATCGGTATCAATATCTCTTCTACATAAGTTGTAGAAAAGGTGAGCGAAAAAAAAGGTCCCACGACAACCTTTTCTCATGTCTATTCAAGCTAAAAACCAAAATCGGTACTTATCTGTGTGATCCGTGAATTATCGGTATTTTGGGAGAACATATCTGTATTGTTATATAGAGGTCAAAAATCTGTATAAATACCGAGAAATCGGTATACCTGGCAACGTTGGTACCAGTTTTTAGTTTTGTTTTATTACGATTACATGGCTACTTTGATGGAAAACTGCTGTTGTTGAACAGCTTGTCAATTAACATAGTCGAAAAGTGAAGGAAAATGCTAGCAGGGTTGTGCTTTACTGACAATTATATCATTTTTTTTTTATTCAATATTATAGTATAATTTTAAGGCACACTGCTTAAGCTCTAAGATGCCAAGGGTATTTACTAATCTTAATTACGACTAACTTAAAACTAGAAAAGTATCATTATGTAATGTAGCGGTAGCGGATTCTCGAGAAGCTATCGGTAGTGGCCGGTGAATTGAATATCGCATGAGGGTCTTCCATATGCCGTTGGCGAAGATCCATGTTGGCCGCATCCTTCGGTCCGTGTGGGTCCGCGGGAAACACCCCCAGGCTACGAAGGCCCGGCGGGTGGCCCGCATGCTGGTTTTCGACTGGGGCGGCCTTCCGTGGACGATGATGGTGATGTTACGGAAGAGAATGAAAAAAAAAGTAAATATTGTGGAAACGGGGTAAAAAGGGGATGTGGGAACAAAATGTTTGAAAACGATAAAGATCTAATTAGTTGCCATCGAGATGGTGAAGAGACAGGGAAGGGGTAACGAAAAAGTTAGTGACAAAAAAAGATCTTGTTAGTTCCAATGAAGATGGTGGACAGGGACGGGGATCGAGAGAATCGGGCGGATGTTAGTGTCGAACCTGTAGGTGGAGTTTATACTTTCTGAGCGAGGGATAACACATTACACTTGTATATCAATGTGTTTAAGGTACTGGTATATGAGAAGCATATATAAACTATCCCGACTCGCCAACACATCCCGAACCGGAACCTCAGGCGGTCTACCTCGGGCCCTAAGGGATTCCAGTAGCTTCGACCTGGCGTCACGATACTCTACGCACGACCACACGACATGCTCGATGTCCTGATAACCGTCGCCACAGGTGCAGAGACCGCTCTCCGCAAGCCCAACACGCCGGAGATGTGCGTTGAAGGTGTAGTGATTTGACATGAGCCGCGACATAACACGAATGAAATCGCGACTCACGTTCATCCCCCTGAACCAAGGTTTCGTCGATACCCTAGGGATAATGGAATGTAGCCATCGTCCCAGTTCGCCATTGCTCCATGAAGTTTGCCAACTTTCGAGAGTTTTCTGACGAGAGATACTGAAAAATTCATTGAAGCAGATTGGTCTTTCATAAATATCACCTTCTAATGCGCCCACCTTAGCCAATGAGTCTGCCTTTTCATTGCCTGGAATGGAACAATGCGAAGGGACCCAGACTAACGATATTAAATAAGACCGTTCAGATAAAGTTCGCAAGTGTTCCCGTATTTTCTCCAGGAAATATGGGGGATACTTTCCTGGCTTCATTGCCCGGAGAGCTTCTATTGAGCTTAGACTGTCCGTGACAATGAAGTAATGGTCTTTGGGCAAGGTTTCAATGATCTCAAGGGTGTACTGAATAGCAGCTAATTCTGCGACGTAAACTGAAGCCGGATCATTGAGTTTGTGAGAAGCGGTGATGTTTTGATTGAAGATGCCGAAGCCTGTGGACCTGTTGATGTTTGAACCGTCAGTGTAAAACACCTTTTCACAGTTGACTGTTCTAAATTTATTATAAAAAATATTTGGGGCCACTTGAGGGCGCACGTGATCCGGGATTCCACGAATTTCTTCTCTCATGGATGTGTCGAAAAACACAGTAGATTCAGAAGTATCCAATAAATGAGCACGATTGGAAACAAACGAAGAAGGATTAATATTCTGAGCCATGTAATCAAAATACAAGGACATAAAACGGGTCTGAGAATTGAGCTCGACAAGCCTTTCGAAGTTTTCAATCACCATCGGATTCAAGATGTCGCATCGGATTAGCAATCGATATGAGAGATCCCAGAATCGGTTTTTCAACGGTAAGACGCCCGCGAGCACTTCGAGACTCATCGTATGAGTCGACTGCATGCAACCTAAGGCAATACGCAAACAACGATACTGAATTCTTTCCAGCTTGATGAAATGAGTGTTCGCCGCGGATCGGAAGCAAAAGCATCCGTATTCCATCACGGACAATATCGTTGTTTGGTATAACCTGATCAGGTCTCCTGGGTGGGCACCCCACCATGCTCCGGTTATTGTACGAAGAAAATTGATTCTCTGTTGGCATTTTTGTTTCAGATACCTAATGTGACATCCCCAGGTGCCTTTGGAGTCGAACCAGACCCCGAGATATTTAAATGTGAAGACCTGAGCTATGGTTTCACCCCCTAGTTGAAGCTGTAATTGTGCTGGTTCTCGCTTCCTTGAAAATACAACCAGCTCAGTTTTCTCCGTAGAGAACTCGATACCCATTTGAAGAGCCCATGTCGACAAGTTGTCGAGGGTATCTTGCAATGGTCCTTGGAGATCGGCAGCTTTGGGTCCTATAATGGACACAACGCTGTCGTCGGCAAGTTGTCTTAGCGTGCAAGATGTGTTGATACATTCATCAATGTTGTTCACGTAAAAGTTGTATAAAAGGGGGCTTAAGCATGAGCCCTGAGGAAGACCCATGTAGCTGAATCGTATTGTCGACAATTCACCATGCGCGAAATACATGTATTTCTCGGACAACAGATTATACAAAAAGTTATTCAAAATTGGTGAAAGACCATGCTGATGCAACTTCTCAGATAGGATGTTTATGGAAACTGAATCAAAAGCCCCCTTGATGTCTAGGAAAACTGACGCCATTTGTTCTTTACGAGCAAATGCCATTTGAATTTCGGTTGAGAGCAACGCAAGACAATCGTTCGTTCCTTTGCCCCTGCGGAAGCCGAATTGTGTATCTGAAAGTAAGCCATTAGTCTCGACCCAATTGTCTAGACGAAACAGAATCATTTTTTCGAACAATTTCCGGATACAGGAAAGCATAGCAATCGGCCGATACGAATTGTGATCGGAGGCTGGTTTCCCTGGTTTTTGAATGGCGATAACTCTTACTTGTCTCCAGTCATGTGGGACAATATTATCCTCAAGAAGCCTATTGAATAAATTCAATAAGCGCCTTTTGGCAGAGTCAGGCAAATTTTTCAACAAGTTGAATTTGATTTTGTCTAACCCCGGAGATTTATTGTTACATGATAAAAGCGCAAGTGAGAACTCGACCATCGAAAAAGGTGTTTCGTTTCTGTTTGATGAAGCGACGCGCATGATTGTCTGTTCCGGAACAGAGTCAGGACATACTTTTTTAGCGAAATCGAATATCCAGCGGTTAGAATATTCCTCGCTTTCGTTCGTGGTGTTTTTGTTGCGCATTCGTCGGGCTGTGTTCCAAAGAGTACTCATTGATGTTTCTCTCGATAATCCGTCTACGAATCGACGCCAATAACCGCTTTTCTTCGCTTTAATCAAGCTTTTTATTTTAGCGTCTAATGCCGCGTAGTTTCTGAAATTATCAGGTGTTCCGTTTTTCCTAAACTCGATAAATGATGAAGTTCTCTCCGCGTTTAATTCCGAGCACTCTTTGTCCCACCACGGGTTGGGAGGACGGATGTTAGTTTTCGCGCCGGGTACACGTTTCGTCTGAGCTTGAGTCGCGGTGTCGAGAATCAAGCCAGCCAAAAACGTGTACTCTTCCTCCGGAGGAAGTTCTTGTGTTGTTTCTAGATTCTCAGATATCAAATTTGCGTAGCATTTCCAATCAATGTTTCGTGTGAGGTCATACGAAACATTGATTGTTTCCGATGGTCTTAATCCGGTGGCGATTGAAATTACGATAGGCAGATGATCGCTACCGTGGGGATCAGGGATTACCTTCCACGTGCAACCCAACCGTAGCGATGTCGAGCAAAGGGATAAGTCCAGCGCACTTGGTCTTGCTGGTGGTGCAGGAATTCGTGTCATTTCCCCCGTATTCAAGATTGTCATATTGAAGTTGTCGCAGATATCATGGATCATAGTTGATCTGTTATCGTCGTGAAGACAGCCCCATCCCGTACCGTGTGAGTTAAAGTCTCCTAAAACCAACGTCGGTGCGGGAAGAAGCTCTATGATATCATTGAGCCGCCGATGCCCAACCGAGGCTCTTGGAGGAATGTAGATGGAAGCAATGCAAAGGTCCTTGCCTTTGATTGTAACATGACATGCGACAACTTCAATACCTGGTATCGAGGGGAGGTTAATGCGATAGAAAGAATAGCACTTTTTGATCCCCAAAAGTACTCCTCCATAGGAATCATCTCGATCCAGACGAATAATGTTAAAATCGTGGAAGTTTAAGGGTATTTCAGAAGTTAGCCAAGTTTCGCACAATGCAAATGCGTCACATTTCAGATTATTTACTAGAAATTTGAAAGGATCTATTTTTGGGATGATACTTCTACAATTCCACTGTATAACAGTGATTGTATCCGTGACCTCGGTGGGTGTCTTAGCCATCGAAGGATACGATCGCTGAAAGAAGGGGCCATTTTGCAGTCAACTGCTTCAAGAATGTTTTAACTGTAGGAATAAAAGCCATTATCAGGCTTTTAAGAGGTTCAGAAATATTGAAAGTAGACATGATCCAGTCCACAATATCAGAGAATTTAACAAACCCAGTATTTGGTAAATTTTCTGACTGATCTTTAGGGACTTTCGGGGGTTTTGAAGTCCCAGGAAGTGATGGAAATTCTTGCTCGGAATTTAATTTTCCAAGGCCTGGAGCTTTTTTCTCTGGTTTTTTGCCATCACTACCAGTTGTTGTAATTTTTCGGAACCCATCAGAGGACATCTTCGAACCCTTACTAGGGAGCTTTTGAGAAGATTTATTTCTTCTCTTTCTAATTGATGAGCTATGAGGGACAGCCGAAGATGTACCTTCGAGGGGGTCATCATATTCGCTCTCGTCAGTTGACAAGTTAGCGTAAGGATTTTCGGTAGGTGGCGTAGCACATTTCAACATTTCTGCAAAAGAGCGTTTGGAATGTTGCTTGAGTGAACGCTTCATTTTATCCTTACGCAATTTGTACACGGGACAATCAGAGAGGTCATGCGGCCCCTCCTTACAGTAGAGACACTTTTCATTGTCTCCACTGCAGGAGTTATCCGCATGACTCCCTCCACACTTTATACACCGGGATTTATTGCAACAATGGGATGCTGTATGTCCCAATTGTTTGCAATTGGTGCAGTTCATGACCCGCGGCACAAAAAGACGAACAGGTAAACGGACTCGGTCCAGGAGGACGTAATTAGGCAAAGCCGAGCCAGCGAAAGTCACCCGATACGAGTCTGATGGGATATAGGACTTAGTCCCATCCTCAGCGGTCGATACTGAACGCAATTGCTTGCAGTCCAGTATCTTAACGTTCTTGAGTAGGGGGTTTTTAAAA
The DNA here is from genome assembly GCF_030247185.1 of Malaya genurostris. Taxonomy (NCBI): domain Eukaryota; kingdom Metazoa; phylum Arthropoda; class Insecta; order Diptera; family Culicidae; genus Malaya; species Malaya genurostris. The sequence goes on from NC_080571.1 coordinate 4,749,852, forward strand.
CCACCTGCCCCATGCTTAAGAACGTCCTCGCAAGTCAGACTCGCATCGGTGATCACGCCGTCTATCTCGACTTCGCGAGCTGGTACGTATACGCGATACTCCCGCGTGAAATGCTCACTTCGAACGATCTCATTAGCCTGTTTTGCACTGGCTAACAAGACCCTAAGCTTGTCCGGGCGTACTTTCTCAATTTTTTGTACAGTATTGTATCGCGAGGACAGGTCATTAGAAAGTCTTAGAAGGTTCAATTTTTTACCGTTGGCTTTGGTCCGGATGTAAACCGCATACGGTCCGGCCGGGAGTGCAAGCCCATCGGGATAGCTTCTAATGCGAGATTTATTGCCATCAGAAGCATCCATTTGATCATCTAGGGGAAGGTCAGGCAATTCTGTGCCTTTTGTCATGGCACGGAAATGTGTCCGTGCGGGTAAATATTAGGGGGCAATAAAAATCTAATGGTACTGAACAACAGGGAAAAGAAAAAAAATACTTAGCTTTAGCTCTCGAAGGGTGATCGGCCGACAAGGCCCGGTCCTAGGCAACCGGTGAATATTCCAGTTCAATAAAGTGCAAAAAACCTCTTTGAGGAAAAAGCACTTTGTTTTTAGTCTCTCACTACACTGTCCAATGAAACCAATCTTTTTATCACTATATATATTTATCACTGTTTCTAATGTACAACGATATATACGCAGCGCCCAGCGCTGGCGCTGGCTAACGGTACCACACGCAGTGCTGCTTTACACAAGCTCACAGTCGGCCTTGAGAACGGATTAATTAGAACTATCACTCGACCGCACTGATGCACACAATAGAATACGGAATGACCTTGATAACGGAATAAAACAATTCACCACGCGATTGGAGAAAGCAGAATTTACGTCCGATCGATCCGATAGTCACGGCACGAATGACAATTATATCATGTTATTTCGGGAAAACATGTTTTAATGTGACGTTTATGAATATGAAATAACGCAAAAGTAAAACATGTTATTTCGCTTAAAACATGAAATCGGAGTTATAACATGTTTTAACTTATAGTGTGAACATAGTATAAGATATTATTCATGTTCAAAATAATTAGGTGAAGGGATGAGATAAAAATAGGAGTTTAGATGAAATAGGGAGCCTGGTTTGTAAGAAATGAGCCTAATTACATCTTTAATTTGGATTGAAATACACGTACATGTGTAGAGGTCTGGCTAGACCCATCAGTCAAGCCGAAGGTATTTTCCTTAGATCTACGCCTCGACGACGTTTGCTCAATTGAAGATTTCAATGTAAAATTTGTTAGTATGCGTAAATAATAATAGAAATTCTCAGTATTTGTACAAAATTTCTTGAGATTCTTTGAACGAATGTACAATTTTGTTCATTAATACATTGTTTCTGGTAATGATTCCAATATTTTGGAGCATAAAAATGTACTTGTCATCGCTTTAATTTTTGAGTTATATACCAACATGTGAAAAAAAAAATGAAAAATTAATAAATTACTCGATTTTTTAAGGTTTTTTTTGATAGTTCAAGAATGGTAGTTGGGCGAAAATTGTAGCTGGTATCACTAGCAATCGAATGATGTGTAAAAATATATAAGTCATCGCTTTGAATTTCGAGATATTTACGATCATTGTAAAAAGTCTCACCTTTCCTGAGGTCATCTATCAACAGTTTTCATAATAACTTTGGATAGACAACACTATTTTTCGTTTTTATTCAATGCATTTTATTTCTGGAAGTAGTACCTTTCCAATGGTGAACAAATTTCGAAAATCGGTTGACTAACAACGAAGTTATGACTCGGTAAAGTTGAAGTTCTCAATGTCCTGTTCGCGATGCAGGTGCCGCATGAATGCAGATAGAGCATATTTCGAGCTTGAAAAAAAAACTTGGAACGGGAAAAATCAGATTTTCATTAGTTTTTCCTATACGATCTTTAATAATGATATATTTAAAATAATCTACACACTTCACAAAATTCGAGGGTGTAAAATTGATCGAAATTGGTCAAGTAACAACTGAGCTATGATACTTCAGAGTTACCGTTCCAACTTTTTTTCAGTCTTGGTGCTCCGCGTAACTTTTTCAGGCTTGGTATTAAGAGTGTTAAAATTTTTTTGGGCAACCCTATGGAATTGTTTCAACTGTTGACGTAGGACTATACAACATTTGTCAAAATCACTGCTTTCTTTCTCGAATCAAATTTGTTTTGAAAATTCGGGTAGCAATTTTTTTTGTTTTATATAAACTTCTTAGCTGACCCTTACTTTGTTTCGCCTGAAATTATTTTTTGAATTTATGTTTTCGAGCTGCAGAATTATCAAACGTTAGTTTCTTTCCATTATTTTACTGATTACTTAGCCTACCATTAACGAACTACGACAAATTCACATTCAACACATTAACCTCGGCCCGAAAAATAAATATCAAAAATTATTGCGAATATGTTGAAAGCTTTTGTTACGCAAAACTTAATCAAATGCACCAACCATCATCTCATCCTTTGAGTCAGTGCATTGAACAGTGCAGATTGTAGATCTCTCTCAAACTAATGTTTTCGACATGAAGGGATGAAGGGTGGAGCAGAGATGACCAAGATAAATACTTTAAATTGATTCCACAAATTTCCAAAAGCTACGACTTGTTGTTTGTCATTGCATATTAAGTTTTAATTATAGACTGAAGACGTTCAAAAATTTTATGACAAATCCTTGCGATTATCGGAAAGAATAGAACTGTTAAAGCGGTTTTCCTTAAACTGCTTCACCGCTAGTTTGGTAATGTTACTTAGTCGTGTTTGATGAATATTCGTAGCATGACAATCACAGGATCAATTTTCGATTTACAATCTAATTCTAAAGTTCAAATTACCCTTCTATTAAATATTATGTCCATTAACTTTTACATGAATTTTTAATATTTTAATACTTAACTTTTAATAATCATATCAATAGTCGTCTCATTAGTCGAACCACCACATTATTTTGCTTTACACTCGATCTACAATTAATAAATAGCAATACTAGAAAGAATTATATGACAAAATGTGGAATTCTTCTGTTCTAGCGGAGTGAACATGAGGAGTGATTATACCAGTATTCTTGTTATCGATCAGCTCAATGCAGTAGATCTCACAATGCTACGATTGTTTTTACATGGTACGATTTCTCCTTCATATATGATATTCACGATTTGCATTTGGTAATTGGTCGCTTAGAAAAATGGAATGATTTAGCTTAAGCAGCTTATTTATGTCATGAATAGCATCCTAAGCAATCTATTTTTAAGTAATCCATCCTTGAAAATTTACTCGAAGCTGCTGAAGGAACTTCCACATGCTTAATGCAAGGAAAATGTCTTTATTTTACCTCATTATTTCAACAGCAAAATCAGCATCATTTATTCTTGAAAAATTGTTCTATGATTTGATTTGTTCAACTCACACAATGCATTTACTGGTAAACGATATCAGAACGTTTGATCCTGCTTACGGTATAGCTAGAACAGTCATATGCGTTTCACCATAAGCACGTATTTCAAAATGACGAATCACGTGGATCAAGCATGCAAGTAAAGTCTCCACCCAAAACTACTCGTTATGCGTCAAACAATTTTCCAACGATCTAGTTTTCAGAGCATCTCGTTGCGCGTCAAACATCTATCGATGATCTAGCAACTATACGCGACTTTTTTTAACGGAAAATTCCATTGCCCATACAAAACAACTTTATAGATTTTCCCCCTTTTCCGGAAAGTTTTCCTAATTTTTTGATGTACGAACCCGGCGAGGGAAGAATGATGTAAATCCATCCCTCCGTCCATACATGATGCGATTACAAAGAATGATCTCTGCATTTTTATATATACTTATTTGTGTCCATGCGAAATAATAATTCGAACATAACTATTTGAGAATTTTGGAAGCCTTGAAATGGACTGTTTGGGAAGAAAGATGAAAGGTGTTGATCACGTTGATTCAGCAGTCTATGATCGTATGGTCATCATGCGATTATCAGAAACAGTAAAATTTTCTCAGACGTTTGCTAAATTCGTTGAGTTGAATCAATTGGCATACGACACTCGGCCTTCGGATGACGAATTATTTTTACTCCTTTTCAAGTTTGAGATTTCCACGTGTTTGAATCCTCCTAGTGGATGATGATGCTTTTCTCATATTAATAATTATCTCCCATATACCACAGCGGAATTAATCAAAACACTGTAAATTAAAGAGGTTCGGGAACCAGCTTTGAAGATTTTTTTTGCATAATTCAATAACAGTGAGCTCCATTTTAAAGATTTTGACCACTGTTGCATACTTCCGAAAACGGATAACAAAACAAGTTTTAACTCTGATTTCATATTTTAAACGAAATAACATGTTTTACTTTTGCGTTATTTCATATTCAGAAACGTCACATTGAAACATAATTGTCAGTAAAGCACAATCCTGCTAGCATTTTCCTTCACTTTTCGACTATGTCAATTGAAAAGCTGTTCAAAAACAGCAGTTTTTCATCAAAGTAGCCATGTAATCATAATAAAACAAAACTAGAAACTGGTACCAACGTTGCCAGTTATACCGATTTCTCGGTATTTATACAGATTTTTGACCTCAATACCGCAATACAGATATGTACTCCCAAAATACCGATAATTCACGGATCATACAGATACCCGATCAACAGAGCATAACAGGATTATATCAAAATTATATGTGATCCTAATATTTATATCTTATTATGTTATAAATATGATTCCAAATCAGAAGCAAACATTCAGATTTTATTAAGATTATAGCAAGTCCAGATATTATATCAAGGGCCGTTACGTTTCAGGTAAAACTATACTAGAGAATTGAAAAAAAAAAGAGTTCAAACACTTTTGTCGATCAGGTTTTTGACTTTCAACCCGAAAAATGCTATACTTCAATATACAGCAGTAACAAACAACACAGAGTGATAAGTGTTAAAAATTTCAAAACGTCTTCAAAAGTGACGCTGCAATAAACGGAAAATAAAATCTAAACTGGGCTCAAAAACAAAATCTAAACTCAGCTCAATACTTTCTCGATTTATAGGTCTTTCAGCTGCAGATTGAAAATAGCGACTGTAGTTTAACGGATGTACTGAAAAAAGAGAAAAAAAATCTTAAAAATTTCGTATCGATTTATGTATAGTTCTTGCTGTACTTTATACTATGTTGATCTGATGATTTTTTACGTAGTTCCTAATAAAAAACTGTTTATATTACATTGAAAAATTTTCACTAGTGGCCTTTTGCCACTCATTGCATGAACATTTTTAAATTCATGAATCAGACAAAAACGATTTATTGCACTATAATACCTTCGATTTGAAAAGTTCAATCTATCCATATCTGATAAATTTATGATAGTCGCATTTCGTAGTATTTTGATTACTCCCAATCCGGAACCATCAGCTGGAATTCGAAATTTGCAATGTAGAGTTTAAAGCGACCGACCCGCATTATAGGACTTTCCATTTGAATCATTTTTCTGTGAGTTAATCTAGGTAGATATCAAACAATCAAACCCGAATGAAAGTTAAATTTTGATGGATTTTTAACAATACTTGCGGGGCTTCTGGCTGCGAATATCGCAAACTAATGTGACTAATAGGCAAATGGTTGATCATCAATCATAAAAACTTGCTATTTGAATCGATATTTTGTACACTTCTTATGATTTTTCACTGTCTTTCAAACGAATTTTTATTGTAATCTAAATTTACGAAAATCGATTCAGCCATCTCCGCAAAAATTAAGTGCACATTTTAATCATATATACCCGCCAATCGACATACATACACGTACAGACAATTCACTACTTCAACTGAACGAGCGAACTGTTTCGAATGTTATTTGAAAGTCGGCCCTCTTGGTACAAAGAAGAAAAAACTGAAAAACTATCATTCATAAGTTAATTTCCTCAGATTCTATAGGGTAGTTTTGTTCCACTGAATTTAGTCATTTCCGTTCAGTTACAACTATTCTTCAGTACCAAAAAGAAGCTTGCTCATAGTTCTAAAATATCCCCTTTGTCATTCATATGCCGCTTGGAAGGAAACGACGTAAGAGGTGGAGAGCGATAGATTATTTTTGTAGCAATATGGACTTACACTTGTTATTATATGATGCCAATATCACAGACTAACAGACATGACAGTATGAGTAAATTCTTATAAAAATAATTTTTCGTGATGCACTAGTTCCACCTATATTGTACTGCGCGAACTATTTACTATCTGTACACCCCTTGGGTTATGTAATAGTTTTTTTACTAGTTGGTTTCCCCTCGTTTGTCAACACCGATCAGCTGCTTGCAGGGATGCCTGATTTCATCAAAATATTTGAAAATGAATTGTCACAATAAATTATTGGATTACGTTGATAATATATTTAACTTTTTCGCGATGTTGGAAGGAGACCATTTATTTGACTCAACGTTGTTCATCTAGACTATTTTTTATTGTGTTGGTAGTTTTCACCCGAAATTAAGTGGCAGCAGACCAGAAGCAAGTAAATATTGTAACAAAACGGGTTCGATTTTGTATTGCGTTGGAGGATGAGAAGTAGGCACAATTATGTATGTAGTTTTGGCAATATGTATTGAATCTGTATCCTGCATGAAATTCGCATGGACGTATACAAATCAATACATTACAGGTAATTCTGTATGAATGGCAACTATGTTGGTAAATGAAAAAAATAAACACAGTCTAGATGACAGACAGGATGTTTTTGATAAGGTAACGTGGCGCCATCATGACACATGTGAGTACTGTCCCAAATAAGGGAATATTCGAAATGACCGTTACAATGATTGAAGAATCTAATTTGAGTGTCCTGTCTGTTAGTCTGTGCCAATATATCCTTCCAACCTCAGTTGGTTCTCATGCCCCGATGCAATCTTAGCGTATGTTGGCAACTCAAGACTTCCCGTTTCGGAACCAGTCGCTTAACTGTGCATAACTTTTTTATAGCGAATCAAATCGCCTAAAGGTATGCAATTTCATCTTTCTTCGCGAAATCTATTTTTAGATTTACACGGTAAAGCCTTTCCCCCCAAAAAATGGGCAATAACAGCTGAAAAGTCATGCTAAATTTGTAACAAATCAAGATGTAATATTGGTATTTACATATCAAGATTTGTAACAATTTTGTTATCACCTAGGTTAAATTGAGTTATAATTTTTATCATTTTAACTATTAACGAGGCCAAGATTATGACTAATTCTCCAATTTTGTTCTCCCTTGTTGATCGGGTTATTTTTGTAGCAATATGGACTTACACTAGTTATTATATGATGCAAATTAGAGATGGTCGGGTATCGGGTATTTTACCCGAAACCCGACCCGTACCCGTACCCGACGGGTTTTTGGTCGGGTACGGGTAAAAATTTTTATTTTCAATCGGGTACGGGTCGGGTACGGGTAAAAAAAAATTACTGCTTACTCGGGTACGGGTCGGGTCGGGTAAAAAAATTTACTACTCACTCGGGTACGGGTAAATTTTCTTTTCTGATCGATTACCCGACCATTTGTACTTCACAAAAATATGTTTACACGTTGACGAGAATTTTTTATTGCAAAACAGTTGTGCCGAAAAATAAACACTTTGATTCAAGGGGTTTTGACATTCGCGCCTAGAACCAGACCTAAAAACTGGCATCTTTTTCCAGAAAAAAACATTTCTTTTCTTCATTAAAAAAAACGATCAATCATAGTTACGCGAAAAGTTATGTGACTATTTTCCACCCTATTTTTTTTTAACATATTTAATAAGACACACTGCCTTAGCTCTAAGATGTTGCGGTCAGACCATACTTTTCACGTAGGTTTTAATGAACTGCCATTTTAAAGCTTTTTAATGCACAATCCAGTAAAAATTACTTGATTAATATATAAAATGTAGTGCAGTACTCATATCACATTCAGATACCAGAAAACTGTTATTTTAAATATTGGTTGGAGATTTTCAAAATTTACATATAAATCATTAGGATTCTAACCATAAAAACATGAACATTTATTTCAGAAAATCTGCATAGAAGTTCTTATTCTTCACTTCTGGGTGGTGTCACCTCACTTGAAATGACACCGATTGATGGCACAGCAAGTTGAGCTATATTGCCAGTTCGATGTCAACATTTCATAAGGGCACATAAACCAATGATCTCCTTAATTTTCACGTGTACCTACAAAGTATTCGTGTAGAATGAAAGATAATATCTCCATGTTTCCAACATTACCAAATATGTAACGAACGTTTTTGTATAATAACGCAGATATAGTCGAAAATCTGTCAATTGTTTTTAGGCCCTTTTGAAATGTTGACGTCGAGTTAATTTACGTTTCTTTTCACTGAAAATCTCGATGCGTGACAGTCGCAAAAGTACGGGTGAAAATCTTTTCACGCGAAATGCTCAAATTTCCACCGTGTTCATTCGTTGAGGGTTCCAAGGGAGGTGGAACAGAAGTTCAATGGCTGTAAAAACCACCAGCTCCCGTTAACATCGTTGGTGTGGGTTTGTGAGGCTTACAAAACGGGCATATTTGACAGATTAATTTAAATCAAAATCATAATTCATTTTGCTTTGTAGTAAAAAAAATGTAACCAAAAAAAAATTTCTCACAAATGTTCAAACTACTTACACTTGAAGGACTCACAGTTCAACATTTTCAAAATTGAATTTTTCACACCGGGAATACACGTGAATTATTTGATGTTTGATTAATTCACGTAAACGAACCGATGATACTCTATTAATTTTAGGGGATGTTCGTGATTTTTCAAGTGATTCTAATGTGAATTTTTATTTGTGTGTCAAGATAATGAGCACGCTTACTTGTGGTTCTAAAGAATTGGATCAAAAGTCGCACTGTTTCGTAAAAACCATACCTACCCAAAATTGAATACAACGGGTATTACGACATTTTGGATAAATATGCTTCTCGAAAAATTTGAGCAGATATTACTCCCTTTTGTTGACATTTGTAAATGAGTATAAAGTACCAAAGACATAGGAAATCTATTCATGCTTCACAGTGTATTTATATGTTTAAATGTAAACAAGCATTTTAATGTATTTTACTTACAAACTAGAGCCTGATACGCTCTATCTAGCTCGCTATCGAAAACACTTTAATTTTTCCTTCCTGAATTTTGGTAAACTTTTTACTACTCATTCGGGTCGGGTACGGGTACAGGTAATTTTTAATCGGGTACGGGTCGGGTGCGGGTAAAATTTTTTATTTTTTATCGGGTACGGGTCGGGTACGGGTAATTTTTTTTTATTATTGATCGGGTACGGGTCGGGTACGGGTAATTTTTTAAATTTTTAATCGGGTACGGGCCGGGTACGGGCCGGGTACGGGTAATTATTTTTGTTGATCACTCGGGTACGGGTCGGGTTCGGGTATAAGAATTTCTATACCCGACCATCTCTAATGCAAATATATCCCCCCAACCTCAGTTGGTTCTCATGCCCCGATGCAATCGTAGCGTATGTTGGCAACTCAAAACTTCTTGGTTCGAAACCAGTCGCTTAGCTGTGTATGACTTTTTTATGACAAATCAAATCGCCTAAAGGTATGAAATTTCATCTTACTTCGCGAAATCTATTTTTAGAATTGCACGGTAAAGCCTTTCCCCCCAAAAAAATGGGTAATAACAGCTGAAAAGTCGTACTAAATTTGTAACAAATTTAGTTATAATATTGATATTTACATATCAAGGTTTGTAACAATTTTGTTATCACCTAGGTTAAATTGAGTTATAATTTTTGTTATTTTAACTATTAACGAGGCCAAGATTATAGCTATTTTAGATAGAAAAAACGAAACAACCCCAGATACAATTTTGTTATCCCTTGTTGATCGGGTAAGTACCGGTTTTTAGCTTGCATAGACATGAGAAAAAGTTGTCGTGGGACTTTTTTTTTGCTCACCTCTTGGTGACATTTTCTACCACTTATGTAGAAGAGATTCTGATACCGATATGGTACAGATAGATTTTGGCGCCGAATACAGATTTTTTGAAAAATGACCTGGCAACACAGACTGGTACAACCATTTTTGTTTTTGAATTAAAACATGACTTTATCGATCATTTGCTGCTCAAAAATATTCATTTCTCTTGGTCAACGTTTTGAAGCAATAAACCTTTAAAACGTTGGCAACAAGCGTGAAACGATAATAAACTTCATAGCTAGGAGAAGTACCTGCAAAGCAAAGTCTTGGTATTACATTCCTTTGGTGGAATTTGCCCTTTCTGTTTCAACAGACTTCGCAGCCGATTCTTAGTGTACAGAATCATTGCATGGCTAGTATTTTGTATCCTACTGGCACTAAGAATCCTTCCAGGTCAGGGTTCGAATATACGACTACTGGCTTATATTATCAGTTTCCTATGCTTTGAACCGCCAACCCGGGGGAAAATCGATTAAGCCTCCAGAGGATCAAGTTCCGCATCGGAATGTGGTACATTGACTTTGCTTTGCTTTTGAGCCCAACTTTGTAGATTTTTTGTATCGTCATCTCTAAAACATTACTTCAGTAGGAGCCCCTACCCAAAAAATCTCCAAATGGAAGAATTAAAAAATATGCCGAAAAAGTTTTTTAGTAGATCTATCCTCAATACGCAAGAATTCGCTACTCAACTTTTGAACTCAGGTGAAATCGAAGATGGCGAAATAATGGTATTTTTCGATGTAACCGCCTTATTCCTAAGCGTTCCAGTGAAGAACTCAATTCAATCTGTTGGAACTTCAACAAAATAGTAGTAGTTAATGGAAATGCAAAATAAGGTCTTATCTAAACCTAACTCGACTTTGCATGGATGTAAATTATTTCCAATTTAGAGGTGAATTTTATAAACAATTGCAAGGGGCCTCAATGCCTAATTCACTCTCCCCGTTTTTTTTGCGAATTATTTAGGGCAAACCTCGAAGAACTTTTCAATAAACAGGGATTATTACCTAATCGCTGGTGGAGATACGTTGATGATATATTTTGCATCATCAAACGAAACGATTTATCAAATTTCTTATAAATAATTAATAATTTAAATAATTTACATAAAAATATTAAATCCACCTATAAGGAAGAGAAAGACAACAGCTTACCTTTCTTAGATATTCTCATTGCCAGGAAGGCAAAATCTTTAACTTTCGAAATATACCATACCATAGTGCCATACCAAACACTTCCAATCATTCTCACCAACACAAATTGGCAGCATTCAATCATATGTTTCATAGAATGCTGACCTTACCTCTCAGAGAAGATGCGGTAATAAAAGAGAAAAATTTTATTTTCGAAATTGGAAAGCTCAATGGATATTCGGAGCGCTCAATCCAAACTATCCTTGATAAAAAATTGGGATCATTGAAAAGAATATTGGTGGAGATATAAGTTACTACCATAGAAAACACTTAACCTCTTTCTACCCTAAAATTTTTTTCAAGGCATTTCTACCTGTTGTTAAGAATCTATCTGCCTCGGTTTCACATAAAAGTAACAAAGTTTCACTTTGTGGTTCAAGTAATCAAAACGAAGTAGTTTATATCCACAATAGCTCTTTGAGCTGCGCCATTTACTATAAAAAACAATTCACATTAGAATTAAGATTTATACCATTTACAAGTAAAATTCCGTATTTCATATTATTTCAAGTTCTGCCACGGTCATAACCTTCATCGTCAAACTTAAAAAAAATGATGCTTACCTGAGTAAATGTGGTCCGGTGCCGCCTCCGCGCCGGCGTCGGACAGGATGCCGTTGTGGGCGTGTGGCCGGCATGCTGAGGCAGGGACGAAATTCCACTTCCGGGCGACGAGATGCCACCGGACACCGACGAAAGTCCACCGTTCGGTTCGGGTTTTAGTTTTTTAAAAGCTCCTTCCGCTGGTTTGTTCGATGTGAGATTTTTGGGGGAAGACGTAAAAGAAAAGCATTAGGGGGCGACCGGAAATTCTAAACCTAAATGCAAAAGTTATGGGAATGTCAAGTCAGGAAAAGATCCCATCTCCATCCGTTAAAATGTGACAACTCATTTAAAGGCCGGCTTGTGTCGGCACCACCGCTACCTACAAGTCAAGTGCATTTTCAATTTGTGCTCTCGCAGCAGGTCCTCGAGATGCTGTACTTCACTTCCCTTTCCGTCGAACCCTTCGGAAGTTCGCTTGGGTAGGCGGAGCAGTGACATACATTAGTACGAGCTGAAATTTGATGACCGAGTGAGGGTTTGTTCGTACAAATGTAGCAGATCTATTAATGATGGGTGTACCATATGGATGATAAATAATAAAATAGGGGTTGCGATATGTTCTTTAATGATTTGCGATCCTTTAATGATGCTGCGATAAGAATGCTTTGAAGTGGTTTGTTGAAGAGAGTCAATTTAAAATTTAATCAAGATTGTTCAAGCGATCTGGGCAATCCTCTACAGTATGCTCATTTTTTTTTTTTCAGGCGATGATCAATATTTAAATCTAGGTAACAAAGCTGTTTTTACAAGGGTTGGTCTCGTATCGATCTTGCAAGTTAGCATATCATATATAAAGTAGACATTCGTGTTACTGGGTCTTGAAATGATATTCTTACTTTTCTATTTTTAGAACATAAAAGACGCATTAGAGAGCTGGAAAATCTACGAACATTTTCAAGGAGTGTATCGAAAATAAGCTATCCACATACATTTGTGTTGTATGTATTTGTGATGGTTTTTATGCTCAGATCACAGCATGCTGTGCGTTTGGCTGTCAGCTTTCGTTTGTTTACTTGCTTGTGCGGTTGAACTACTACCGGAACTATAAATGCATAAATCTATCGATCTTATTATGTTGCTGCCTTTATATAATAAGCATAGTACACCTCCAGTGTTTTGGCCGGATTTAGCGTCGGCTCACTATGACAAGACCACTTTCAATTGGCTTGCGGAAAAGGGTTTAAATTCCGTTGAGAAAAATATCAATCCACCAAATTGCCCTCAGCTTCAACCCATCGAACGTTACTGGGCAATCGTGAAGAGGGTCTTCAACAAGACTGGTAAGGCAGCTGGGAACATGCAGAAGTTCAAAAAAATTTGGGCTCAAGCGTCCAAAAATGCAATGCAACACTTGTCCGAAACTTGATGAAGAGCGTTCGATCAAAAATTTTAAAACTCGTGAATAACTTAAATTTCATCCGATTTTCATTATGCTTAAGTTTAACCTCGTACAATAAAGGATCAATCATAATTTGAAAGAAAAATTTGTGGATAGCTTATTTTCGATACACTCCTTAGTAATCAAACGAACAATACTGACTGTATAATATATTGAACCGTTTACTTACAGTTAGAATCTCTGTGTTGATTTAACAATCAAAAGTACTTTACCAAAACGAAAATGAAACGAGATTAGTGAAATATAGTAAGGATCAAACCGATAAAAATTTGTATTTTTCAATTTCATGTCATGCTTATATTGTGAAGCAAACGTGCTCCTGGTCCAGATTAACTTAAACTCAAGTTAGTTCTAATTTGCAAGACCACGTCAAATGTATCACATTTCATTAGTGAAGATTTCGATTGTACAATAAATATTGGCAATGAATCGGACCATTATTTAAAAAAAAAACTGTTTTAATCCACCTAGTGGTGTAATGATGCCTTTCTCATATCAATCATACTATCATATATAATACTGTGGTATTCTTCAAAATAATTTTCTTCAATTTTAAAAAAGAATAACCGAAATCGGTTTGTTTGACCGTCTTCTGATAAAAACTATCAATTGGAGAAGATTTGAGGTCGATTTAGAAAACTTTTTACGGTTTTTCGCCCCTTTCAGTGATGGTAAAAAAATTTTAACACAGTTTTTTGAGACGAATCCGGATGAAATTCATGAATTACGTATGGGACCACAGGACCTTTCATTTGAACCTAAGTTTGTGAAAATCGGTCGCGCCATCTATGAGAAAAGTTAGGACACATATTTTCATTTTTCTGCACATTTTACCCCATAACTAAGGAACCGGAAGTCGGATCCAAACAATATTCAGGAATTTTGTATGGGGCCACAAGACCTTTCATTTGAATCTAAGTTTGTGAAAATCTTTTCAGCCATCTCCGAGAAAAGTTAGTGCAAAAAAAAACGTTACATACACACATACGCACTTACACACACACATACACACAGACATTTTGCGTACTCGACGAACTGAGTCGAATGGTATATCGGTTCAAAAAGTCGGTTTTCACAGTGATTGCATAACCGAAAGAACTAAAGCAAAAAGAACAACTAAATTTAAAACATTGAAAAAATCTGGCAATTAAAATTAAGAAAAGCCAGCACAAAATTTTTTCTCTTGATATAAAATGATATTAGAAACCTTAGCTTTTTGGTCAGTACTGATAAATAAACATCTCTCTGAAGCCTATCTAAAACGAACATTGCACAGCTCAAGATCGAAAAGCAAAACAAATTGAAGAATTGATCAATCATGACATCAATTGCTAAAACTATTTAAATTCCTACATTAAGGGTTGTTTTTGGTTTGCACATTCCTACATTTAGGAGTTTGGGTTTGTTTATATTTCGTTTTGTTTTCTTCGCGTTTCGCCTTCGGCTCGTTAGTGCTTAAAGCAGTTCAAATTGATATTTCAGATAAGATATGGCACTTTGTGAAATATCCTTGAAGGGTCATAAAAAATGTGTGAACTTTGCCTGCTTAACGGTTCAAATTGGACTGCTAGGCGGAGAGGGGAGTTCAATTTGAACTGCTGCAAGCTCAAACTCCTGTCCTGTTTGTCCATTTTCTATTTGTTGAGGTTTCAGATAAATTGTAAATCAAGAGAAAATTATGAAAAACTCAATATGATGCCGGAAGCGATGTTTATATTTTGATCACTGAACAGTAATTTGAGCCCCGGTAAAATCAATAAATTCTTTGATCATAAGATCAATTTTCTCTTTCTAATTGAATGTATTTTTGTCTTATAATAAATTCATAATTTCATTATTTTCAGTATTTTCAAAACTTTTAAAGTAAAAAACAGAAATCGATGATATTCAGTTTAAATTT
The DNA here is from genome assembly GCF_030247185.1 of Malaya genurostris. Classification (NCBI taxonomy): domain Eukaryota; kingdom Metazoa; phylum Arthropoda; class Insecta; order Diptera; family Culicidae; genus Malaya; species Malaya genurostris. The sequence continues at coordinate 4,764,945 of NC_080571.1, forward strand.
AAATTCAACATCGTCTCTTCTATAACTAATAACACTCCCAGACCTAGTTACATAAAATATATTTGATAACTATTGGAATGTTCATACTTTGTCACACAAACACCAAAACAGAATCAAATCAGCCTACTCAGTATGGAGATGTCTGCAATTCGATCAACATCACCCAGTGGACACGTCTTATGATTTTTAGAATAGGTATTTGAAGAGAATTTATAACACAACTTATGTTCGCAATAAAATATGAACTTCAAAAATATCCGTCTATTTTTCTGGGAAACATTTCAGATGGCAGAACCACGAACTGAGCTCTTCTCCACCTATTATGATCAATCATGTTCGGTGGCAATATAAATGTGTACCCCACGCTCGATACCTAGAAAAGCTGTTTTACCTTATGATGGAAAAAGAACCGGAATTTTATTAAAAAAAGGTAAAACGTAAAATTTCAATTTTTAATAAATTTTTTTACTATCGCCTTCAAAGTACTCTCATCCTGCGGCAATACATGCATGCCAACGCTTGATCCAATTTTCCATACAAGTTTTATAGGCCGCCGAAGGTATGGCCTTTAGTTCACGCAGCGAATTCTCTTTTATGGTCTCTGTGGTCTCAAAACGCGTTCCCCGCAATGGCAATTTGAGTCTGGGGAAGAGGAAAAAGTCACACGGGGCCATATCTGGAGAGTACGGTGCTTGGTTGATGATATGTTATTGTTTGAGTTTTTGGTAAAAAACTGCGACACCACCAACGTTGTTTTTGAATGAAATTCAGCTTTTTTGGCACCAGCCGAGAAGCGACGCGTTTCAAACCCAAAACATCAGTTAAAATGTGTTCGGCTGATCCATAAGAGATGCCCAACAACACAGCAATCTCTCTAATCGGTACAGAACGATTTTGCAACACGATTTGCTTCGCCGATACAATGTTTTCTTCAGTAACAGATGTTGTTGGGTGGCCAGGGATCTCATCATGATCCAAGCTTGTACGACCACCTTTAAAGCGTTTATACCACTCGTATGCCTGTGTTTTTCCTAGACACGATTCACCAAAGGCCTTTTCTAACATTTTCAACGTTTCGGAACACTTAAATCCATTTGCAACACAAAATTTGATGCACGCACGTAGTTCTAAACTTTCATCCATTATAAAAATCGCCACACGAAAATTTTTCAACTTCTTTGTATAGACGCCAAACAAAAACTAATAGTACGATATGCGTCAAAATTTGACAGAATGTGTATAAAAGTGTTGCCAACGTTGAGAGAATAAAAGTTCACCGATTGGACAAGCGCGGGAATTTTAAAATGAAAATTCCGGTTCTTTTTTTATCATAAGGTGTATTGAAATTACAATACAGTAAGGTATTGTTAAAATAGTAAAAAAGTACAGTTGTTCAAGGAACGATCTCACCAATAACCGGCGTTTCCACAGTGCATAAACTAAAATAATTTAATAATTAAGCAATAGCACTCACAGTTTCGACAAATCAGATCCCCAACGAAAGCGAGTGATCCAAAACTGGAACACAGCTGGCCGGAGAAACGATCACCGTAAACGTTTTTACTGTATGCAAAGACAGGCAAATAACTGCTGAATTAAAACAGCGTTTGAAATAACGTATGGTGCACGCATAGATAGAAACCTACCAACATTTCTTGTTTATCGCAAAACAAATAAATTATTATTGTAAAATCAGTAAACAGTAGCCAACCATAATTAGTAGTTTTAAAAAAGTCTTTCCGTTGCAACGAATTAATTTTAACTGACTCGATCATCATTTCGCTTAATTTGGCTCAGTTAACAGCTCGTGAGTTTTCCGTGATTGATCAAGTACCAGATGAAATTGCATATTGAACCAAATACATGACCCTTGGTAGTAGTAGGCCATCTTACCGTGCAACCTGAACTGATTTAGAGCATAGATGGTCATACTCGTGCAGGTCACTATAAGAAGGAAATGATCGACCTCGAAACTAATATAATATATAAATTTTTAAAATACTGATTCGCGACGACACCTAACTTCGCAATATTTCCTATTTATCAATGTGCTCATAATTGTCGTTTTATTTGTACATTGGTAAATTTCTAAACTTATAGTTTTTCTCCTCTAGGCAGCCGATTAACGGGAGAGAAATATAGAGTATTTTTAATTGACCGACTATTAGTTTCAAACTGACGTAATATGGTAATGAAAAAGAAGACGATTGTTAGCTCATTTGAATTTTAGATTTTTTATTTATTTTCTAATGAACTGATTCGTATGAACAACTCTTTTTTTAAATCATTTATTTTACCACGGCTTTAACCACGAACAACTCTAGTTGAATGATCCTCGGTTTTTCTTATAGTAAAACTTCATCTTAGAGTTACTAATATCTTAACATTTCCAAAACAAATTTTCTAAACTTGTCCTGCCCTGATCTCCTATCTCATTCTCGGCTGTCACAGTAAACGCCAAGACAGCGCAAATATTTCAACTAGAAAACTCCAAGATAGCCAAGACGTCTGATCCGAAAAGAATACGGACTTGTCCATTCGAAGGACCCGAGACCTACTCAGACTCCGAATTTCTTCCAGACTGATCCCTAGTAGGTCAAACAAAGCAGCTTATTTAGTAAGAAGGTTCGTGTGCTTAATCAATAAAAACCATTTTATTGGTAATGAATCGGCATTCGAACAAAGAGACAAGCGACGCAGACAACTTGGGCTTATTGGGTAAATGAAGCGAATGAATTAAGAAAACTAAAAACAACAACTAGACAACATATGAGAATAAACGATGAGGGACGGGTATGAATTGAGCTCACCACCAGTAAAATGTGACAAAAATATCAACTCATGTCTGTCCCATATGCAAAGTACCCGCATGTCAGTCCCATTCAGTGCAAATTTCAATAATTTCATTTGTTGCAATATTGGAATAGCAAAGGTGTACTACTGATATTTCATGTAATAATACCATGATTTAGCATTAGGTAGCACAATAAATCTAAAAAAATTGGAAATAAAATTTTGATCGTCTTTCTCTCGACATGTCGATTTTCCATATGAGACTGATATGCAAGCATGGGCAGTACAGTTTAGTGAGAAGAGAATCAACATTGAAAAATCTTTTAACAGAAAGTAGAGAAACTCCTGGCCTTTTACGACATAAAGCAGGAACCTCAGGATTTACTCTTGAACTAGGGATGTCCGATACCGAGTCGATACTTTGAGGTATCGATACTTCTTTTCAAGAATCGAGTATTTTTGGTATCGATATAGCATCAGAGCGATACTGTTAGTATCGATACTTTTGGTCTCGATACTTATGGTATCGCAACGGATTAAAGTCAATTCCCATTACGACGTAAATTTTTTTTGTTCCAATTACAGAGGCTTTAACCTTAAGGTCATTCGCCTCTTCGGGCCAGAAAAACTTTCTAAGACTATGTTCAGGGTTGGGAATCGAACCCAGGTGGGCTGCGTGAAAGGCATCGACTAACCCATCCCGCTATACCCGTCCCCAATTGAACTTTTTTTTTCTTCGGATTTGACGAAGCGCCAATCCCGTGCTTGGATTGGTATGACGTAGACTAGCCGTTGTTGAAATTTGTTCTCGACAATCTCGCTTCTTGCACTGAAAGAAAGTGAACTGAGCGAAAACCATCAACAAAACAGGCACATAAAGGCCATATTCTCAGAGGATTCAAACATTTCAATATTTCACACTCATTGCACTCTCTCTCAGTGCGCCTGTGGGACGACGCGAGATTGTCGAGTACGAATTTCAACGAGCGCTAGTTCACGTCATACCAATACATGCGCGAGCCTGGTGCTTCCGTTCCGTCTGTCCCTGGCCCTGTGGTAATAATAATAGTAGTTCAATTTAAACCGCAAAATTAGCACAGGCGAGTTGAAGAAAAATAATATGTGTTTTTGCACAAACCAACGAAACTCCTAAATGTTCAATAGGAATTAGCTTTTAGTGTAGTATCCGTGTATCGACATAAAGGGTATGATATGAAATTTTTTGAGAAAATAAGTGAAATGTGAAATTCTTTGAAGTTGACCAAAAGTCACGAAAGGCGAGGTGCAATCTATGTGGCAAGAAATATGCGTGTACTAATTTCACAACAAATTTATGGAAAAACCTGCTGCTGCTCAAGTATCAATTATTACTTACAGATATCGATACTTTATTGCCTTTTGATACCATGTATCGATACCCAAAATTTTGGTATCCCGATACCCTAGGTATCGATACTTTACCTTCCGAGTACCATCCCTATCTTGAACACATTTTTTTGCATCCAAATTCGACACGGTCTCTAGGCTGACCTGTTCGGAGAAAGCCAATGGTTAATATCAATTTCTTAGTAACTAATACTGAATTCAAAAATAGAATGTAAATTTCTCAGAAAAAAAAAACCATTCGTAGTATGGGATAATCGGGCACAGTCGAAAGACTATGAACATTATGACTGCTTTGAAAGCCTCCATCATCGCCCAAATCGAAAAACCGCATGAGAAAAAAAAACGTATGGAAAAGACATAATGAAAAAAAAAAACAACAAAAGCATCATCACAACATCGGCTAAATGGAAAAGTGCGTTTATCCATCCAACTGGCGGCTTCCGCTAGTGCCACTTGTGCTATGCACTGCAGACTGAAGCCGACTCCATTAAAGAGTGAAGTAGGAAAACAAAGTCAGGCTTTTATCCCGAAAACGGTTCTCCAACTTCATCATCATCCCCACTAGCCGACAAACAGCAGTATCAGCATAGTGCCCTAGGCGGCATGGTCCTTGCGGCTCCGATGCCCGGGAGAGCTCTTTATGTATAGTCTCTTAACGAAGAAACGCTGTAATAAAGAGCTAAAAAGCTTTTGATAACAACTTTATGAATTGACAAACAAACTTTATATGTAGCTTTTATCTTTTTTATTATGTGGCATTTTGTATCCATGTCGCGAAAATAGAAAAAAAAATTGGTCGAGCTTCAATTATTTCTCTTCTCTATACGCTGTTTGGCTCGGCAGGATCCAGGATCCATTTTTCGTGTGCGTGTGTTTGGGCTGGTGACGAATGCCATTAGTAGTCATGCTATAGATCGAAGTACGACCATTAGCGAGATATCACGTGCAAGGTTTGTGCACGGAGCTCAAAGGACCACCATTTGTTGGCAAACGGGCAGCACACTGAATTCTGGTTTTGCTTATTACTATTAGGCAATAAACAGTGTCCGTAATTATAGACTCAATTACAATTAATTTAGTGATTAGTATTCATTAAGCACCTACCACCAATCTCCGATTAGATCGCATAACCAGCAAATTCCAAGGCAAACCATCATCAGAGTTGTGTTACCCCTCGTTAAATATGGCCTCCGAAAAAGTCGCTCCAATAGGATAGTATGGAAACAGTTCAAGCATTCAACATATCGGCACTCAATCAACCAATCAACCTTGGCCATTTAATGCTGAACAGAATCGATGTCCAAATAATGTCCAGTCAAATGCTAAATCCAGTGACGAAAAATTTCTTCTTAAGTATGCTTCCTTTTTAGCTGACTACGGGTGTCAAATTACTGATGCATTTTATTTTGAGAAATGAATTACATTTTGATTGGTTGGGATTGATATTCTTTTCGTTGAGAACCGCATCAGCACTTCTCGTCGGTTGTGGCTACTTGCCAAAACTCTCCAGAATTTCTCTGAATCTTTGCGAGACCTTTTAAAAAGTAGAGAGTACATTTTCAAAGTCATGCACGGAACGACCGAAATTAGCTCTGCGCATATCCAAAATTAATGTACGAGTTCTATTAGCCTGACTAGCCAAACAAATTCTCTGTAATTTCTATTCACAACAACTTTGGTATACTGCTTGCTGGTACTCGATGATACTTTTGTGAACCATGGGCGTCGAGGACGGGAGACTTGAATTCGACTCCGTCAACTGCTATGCAGCCGGCGTCGATAAGACAAGACCCGAGCGACTCCGATGGTTCCACCAATGCGATGAGCCGCGATGATTGCTAAGACCGTAGCAATGTTGTTGACTGGGATAAAATTCCTCGAACAACGTGTTGTTGCATGGAAACAGACTGTTGCTGCAGGACAAGTGAGCTGATGATCTCGTTGACAATTGATATAGTGATCCGTTTTGATTGATGAAATCCATTAGGTGAATTCTCTCCGTTGACCTACTCCGTAGTCCTGCTTCACCCTTGGTGGTGATGAATTATGATCTGCGGTAATGTTGACTATTACAACGTTGCCTGTATGGGAGGACGGATCAGTTTCTGCTGCTTTCAATTTAGATTGTATACTTAACTTGGAATAGTGTTGGGATGGTAGTTCTGATCACCTCGATCAAGAACTGAACCATCCCTCCTTGCTTTGTTGCTGGAACCTCGAAACCACTTCTGACATGTGGTTGTCAACCGCTGTTGACATTGTACAGCATACTGGTGAGAGAGTGTATCGGAGGCATCGATGACGAAGATATAGGCTAAACTGCTTCTCTGACGTGATGGTGATTATATGCAGCTGTAATGATCCTCTAACTGGCGAAACTGTTTGGTGCATGAAGTTGATGGTGACGATCGGGAAAGTTGACTATGGATTTCCAATAAAACATTGCTGATGCTTTGACGAGAATAGTGCTTCGACTTTTGCTGAACTGTTTCCTAACGTACGATAATTTTTTGTGTACTTTTGTTCCGATGATACGAAAGAAGATGAATTGCTTAACCCTGGAACGGCTTGCAAACTAGCAGTGAGGTACGTCGGTGACGGTGAATTAAAACCTTGGACGGCTTGTTAGCTAACAGTGAAGTACGTCCTTTTAACCTATGCCTGGGACGGCTTGCGAATTAAAAGCTGGGACGGCTTGTTAGCGGAAAGGAACACCGCCGGAAACTGTTTATCCGAATTATAAAGAATGCTTCAACACAATGATAAACTTTGTTGACTGGCGACTCATCTCCTACTCGAGCTTCTGGAGGTCGTACTTGATCGGATGAGCACGTGGCACGCACCGCAGTTGTGTCGTTTCCATTTCGCAAAATGGATTGTAGAACCATATAGATGATTAGGACACCTCAGCAGGCCCGAATGACACAAAGCACGAACGATCCGAAACTGCTGAACTTTTCGACCGACATTTTGCAAAATTATCAGCTTGACAGTTTGTTTACGTGAGGATATGACGTATGACAAAGACGGCGGAGATGGATTCTGCTCGTATTTCATGATGGGTGAGTGAAGGTGCGCACATTTTGATATTCGATAGGTATCACAGTTAGAGTAACATTATTCAACGGAAATATGTGGGGATTAAACTTCACAAGTGCATGCAATTTTATAATTCGATGATGAATTTCAAGACACAATGGGAACGTTGCCATACCGGCATTTTGGGTACATGTCACACATGGTTTCTGAATAGCATTTTCGTTTTGCGGAATAGTTTTACACTGAATTGAGTACTTTCTGGTTATCGTTTCTATCGATAGTTGGTTTTCGCCGCACATCAAACAGTGAACATAATTGAAACACAGACAGCTGCGTGCTGTCACGAATACTTCCAATTCATTGTGAACAGAATGTAAACGACACTGAAGGTCGTTCTGAAACTTTAACAATGGCGGTTTCGGGCAAGCAATTGCACCCATCCACGTGGTGATCATGGGTTATCGTTTCCTTCTTAAGAATTGTACTTATTTCTTTATATTATGAACAGTAATGAAAAACCGTATGGCAAATTGAACTGCAATTTTACATTCCAACCGTCGCGTCCGATACATTACATTGCACTGGTAACTGATTGTTCGTCTCGCAAGGAGAATTCTGGTAACTCTACGTTCGTCTCTCAAGGAGAATTCTGGTCACGGCACCAAATTTATGATGACGCTCACCACACGATTATGATGAGGCTCATCTGAACCCTACAACTTAAGCCTGGGACGGCTTCCAACTTAAGCCTGGGACGGCTTTCGTGCAGATTGGGACACTGCGGACACTTCGAAAACATTAAGCCATGGAACGGCTATCGCACGGATGGGGACACCGCGGAACACTTCGGATGTGATGTAATAAACTGGTACGCGTTTATTCTTGGTTAACTGATTAATATATTTTACTGAACTAGGACAACACTTGGACGGCATCGAATTACGACTACGACAATCACGACAAATATAACGTAAACTTAATGTACTATCGAAGTACCGTAGTACTGTAGTACCGTAATACCGTAATAGAACAGTATCGCAATACCGTAATAGAACAGTATCGTACCTGATCTGATCTACACTGCCCTTATACAGTCTGCGTACATTATTATATGAACAAAGTTTGTCTCTACCGGAAAGCATTTTAGGTACAATATGCCGGAAAGTCTATATCGCAGACGAATGTTATCGCAAACTCTCTCAACTACGAATAAAACTGCTCGAATAATAACGTTGATCGATTTATACTTCACGTACAGTGAAGCTCACTTAACTTGTCTTCTGACATATGCAATTGTGCATCAACAGTAAGATTTTTTTAGTTGTCTCAAAAAATAACTAACTAAAATCAGAAAATCAACTAATTTTTTCGCCAAAATGCTTATTTCGGTCTTTCCGTGCATATGCGATTTTTGTTCGTGAATGTTTAATTTTTTTCAGCACCAAATGAAAACAAAACACGAGAAAAGCAGATAAATAGAATAATGAAATAGCAGAAATGAAAAACGAGTAAATTACCCCTGAGATGGGACAGGAATTCGGACGTATTCTCCTCTCGAGGAAATCGTTTTGCCTATCGGAGTACTCTGGATGAGTTGAAACACAACTCAAAATGCGTCTTAATTGAACAGAACCTTCGTACATGTTCAGACTTTGCACGGCCGGTGCATGGTTAATTTTTCAGTCATTTGCTCACCGCTGGATACTCATACGTGACATTTTAATTGTGTTCCTTTAGTCGAATAATGATCTCGGCTGCTGTGTAATAATAATTATGGGAAATTGAACAGTTATGGTTTTTAACGATTAACTTATAGTGTTTTTAAACGTCCTGTTTTTAAAGTCTTTAGTTTTTTTATCAATACTGAACGAAAAACTGATTGTATAAATACTGATGAACGCAATAACAGAAATGAAAATTTACAAAAAAAAAATACCTTAGAGACGGTATTTGGAACCGCAACTTTTTTCTATGTGGGAAAAAGTATTCCGCCAATTGAACTTCTCAGAATGTTTTGAAATAAACCGGTTCCGCTTGAGAACATCCCCTTGAGAAAACGAAAATTTTTTGACTAATCTTTCATCTAGTAGAACATTTTAACTACTGTACTTGAAAAAATGCAACAGACACCTTTGATCACCAAAAATTCATTTTAGGTGGGATGTTTTTAACATTCTCGGGAAACAAGTAAACACATATTAGCTATATTTTTGCAAAGTTGGAATTAATACCACCCATCAAATTATGTGCAACGCTCTCTTTCGCTCTTTTTTTAAGTCTTTGTCATTTTTGAAATTCATCACTGTTTTCCGGAGCTTTTCTTTCCACATTTGCCCAGAATTATTCTATTGGTGGAAGTTCTGGCGAGTTTGGCCGATTTGTCTCTTTCGGTACGAAAACAACAATTTTGGCTTCATACCACTTCATCGCCGATTTCGCGTAGCGGCACGATGCCAGGACCGACAAAACAGAGTACCATCTTCGTGGGTCCGGAGAAGGGGCCACAGGCACTTCTGGAGGTACTCTCTTTATATATATTCGGTTGTTGAGGGCATGCAGGACTTACCGCACCCACAAATCGCTCGCTACACCAAGTAATTCTTTGCCAATTATTCGTTTTAATTCTTCGGAAACTTCTCCGGAAAATCAGGAGTAGACATGCTGATGAAAATTCTCTCGTCGGAGATTTACTTAGTGTCTGCTTAAATATAAATCTCGTTTTTTTACGATGCATTTCGGCTGCAGCAACCGCTCGTGGTACAGCTTTCTGGCACGAGGTAGATTGGTAAGACTCCTGCGTTTCCTTGAAGTCAGGAAATCAGGTCCGGTTAATTGCCTGTTGGATGAACAGTAATAATTACAGCAATCCCACATCATTTTTTCGGGTGTAATAATTATTACGATCGCGAAAAGAAAATATTATTTTTAGATTGCGTGGCTTCTTCACTATCGGCTGGCTATCGACAATAACTTTGAAAGCCGGCGATTTTTAGAAAAATTATGGTCCAACCTACAATCTTTTCCAAACAAGATGTGAAAGTAGTTTTTGTTGTCTTTAATATGGAAATACATCGTCCATGGTCCCGATCATTCAAGTAAGCCCTACCCTTGAGCTTTTCAACTTTTAATTTATTCCACTTATTAAAACCATGAGTTCGATTAAGACCCGCCATATCGACTAAGTGAGGAACATACAAATCCTCTGCAGTGTCGAAGATCTCCTTGCGTGACTTGATTTTTTATATTGATAAACCATCTTTTGAGACCGGTAGCCAATTTGGGCAAATAATATCTAATAAAATAATACGAATCGGATCAGTCTTCTATTTCATTATCATAGTACGTCAGTCGGTCAATTAAAAAAAAACTCTATATGTAGTTCAGATACTACAAATCAAACGACAATTATGAGCACAATTATAAATAGGAAATATCGCGAAGCTAGGCATCGTCGCGAATCAGTATTTTAATAAAAAAAATATATGTTATATTTATTTCGAGGTTGGTCATCCCCTTCCTACAGTGACCTGCACAAGCATGGCCTTCTATGCTCTAAGTCAGTTCAGGTTGCACGTCAAGCATGGTCTACTACTACCAAGGGGAATGCATTTGGTTCAATATGCAATTTCATCCGGTGCTTGATCAATAACGGGAAACTCGCGAGAATTTAACTGAGCTAAGCGAAATGATTATTGAGTCAGTTAAAATTAATTCGTTGCTACGTAAAAACATTTATGAAACTACTAATCATGGTTGGTAACTGTTTACTGATTTTACAATAATAATACGTTATTTAAAACGCTGTTTTAAATCATCAGTCATTTGCCTATCTGTGCGTATAGTAAAAACGTCTGCGATGATCGTTTCTCCGTCCAGATATGTTCCAGTTTTAGTTCACTCGCTCACCGAAAATTGATAAAATTTCGTTAGGGACCTGATTTGTCGAAAGAACTGTGAATGCTATTGCTTAATTATAAAATTATTTTAGTTTATGCACTGCGGACATGCCGGTTATTGGTGAGATCGTTCCTTGAACAACTGTACTTTTTTACTATTTTAACAATACCTTACTGTACTGCAAATTTCAATATAAAACATCTTTGATAGATATCGAGCGTGGTGTACACGTTTATATTAGCACCGGACATGATTGATCTTAAAAGCTTGTGAAGGCTTTTATCGTATCGAAGAACGCTCACTAGCAACTCTTCACACGATTCAATCAGTGCCATCAAAGAGAGATGGATATCATCTCAGCAATAAAAATAAGTTCTCTTCAAATGCTAATAAAATAAATCTAAAATGAATTTAAAATAAAATCATAAGACGTGTCCACCGGGTGATGATGATCGAGCACAGATATCTCCATACTGAGTAGGCTGGTTTGATTCTGTTTTGGTGTTTGTGTTACACCCTTTGACCCTTTGCGGATATTTAACAAAGTGCCATATCTTATCTGAATTATCAATTTGAACTGCTTTAGGCACTAATGAGCCGAAGGCGAAACGCGAAGAAAACAAAACGAAATAGAAACAAACCAAAACCCCTAAATGTAGGAATGTACAAACCAAAAAACCCTAAATTTAGGAATTTGAATAGTTTTATAAATTGATTTCATGACTGATCAATTCTTATTTTTTTTTGCTTACCGATCTTTATTTATCAGTACTGACCAGCTAAGGTTTCTAATATCATTGTATATCAAGAGGAAAAATTTAGTGCAGGATTTTCTTAATTTTGATTACCAGATTTTTTCGATGTTTTAAATTTAGTGTCCTTTTTTACCTTTTTTTCTGTTACTATCCCTTGTTCAATATACATAGACTACCTCTCTCAAATTTGAAAAAAAAAACTTCTTGAAATATAGACTTTGTCACGAAAAATCAGCACATTTTGTTTTCCCAAAATTTGTCTAGCAAAGTCTTGGCATTACATTCCTTTTGTGGAATTTGGCCTTTCTGTTTCAACAGACTTCGCAGCCGGTTCTTAGCGTACAGAATCATTGCATGGCTAGTACTATGGATCCTACTGACACTAAGAATCCTTCCAGGTCGGAGCTCAAACATACGACAACTGGCTTGCAAGACCAGCGTCCTATGCATTGAACCGCCAACTCCGCCAACCCCGCCAACCAAAATTTATCTACACTGTCTTTTGAAAAGGGCCAAACTTTTTTAACCAACTTTATTTCAAATAGTTTTTGTTGAAAAATGGCAAATCTTACAAAAAAGTGTTGTACTAGTGATTTTCACAAAATCAATCAAATTTGTGAATGAAAATGCTGAACAAATCCTTATCGAGTCCTACACTGAAAAAATTGACATTAAAAATTTAAAAACGATTTACGGTTGGGTATTTTAAAGGTAAAATTTGTTTCTAACAAATACTTTTTACTATCCAGCACTGATACTTTTTCTTAATATCGGGTCACTAGCAATAGGGTATTCTACCGAATTACTCTCACAAACTGAATTTCATTGGAATCTTGGATGGTTACGATTTTCACTTTAGTTTATTTTTCGAAGACACTGGATAAAAAAATCAGTATGGACAAAAAATAGTTTTTGTTGGAAAAACTTTTTTTCCTTAATGGTTCCCATCTTGCATTGTATGATCGGTTGGTAGGGAACATAATCACCTAGTTTCGGACAAAATTTTATCAAAATCAATTAGTTTTTTTTTTTGTAAATCGGTTTTAAATTTTCAAAGTCAATTCTGTGCAGGATTTGATAAGTAGAGGAGAGTGTTCGGTTACCTGTGGTGTCGATTTGGTCGATCTCCTTATCCACTAAATCATGGTCGATCTTCTTATCCACTAAATCATTGCATTCATCAGCGCATTAAAGTTCATTTTCCTCGACTTAGACGATTTGTTTGGAGTCGCCATGGCTAACAGAACTTATTTGTTTGTTGGAGCTGTCAATTTGTCCACTTGTTGCATATCACCAGAGATGTCAGCTGAACAATAAGCGCCAATTTTAAAAAGTCTGTAAATTCTGACGATTGTCGGCAAACAATCGAAGTTTCAAAAGTATGTAAAACATCTTCAGACGGAAAAAGGTTTGCAGGTTAACTACGAAATTTGATAATTTACAGACAAATTTTCATATCACTGACAATTTTTTACGATTTGTCGAAAAAACTGGGGTGTCGGTAACCGAAATCGGTAGACATTTTGAAAATTACGAAAAAATTTTGGTTGCGAAAATTTTGATAGCATCCGATATTAAATCACGAAATAGATCGATTTCACTTCATTAATATTCAATCCACTAACGTTTTCGATTGATGCTCTTCAATTTATGGTACTATAAAAAAAGTCAGAAAAAAACTTTTGTGTTGATTTTCAGGTAATTAAAATTTGTTTTGAACGCAGCAAAAAGTACAAGCGTCTGTTTGCTTCGGTATTCGGCACAAAAAAACGTGCTGCTATTACACACACACACATGACATTTGTCGGAATGACGCTATTTGGTGCCGGTAACCGAACACCTTCCCCTATTTACACTCGAAAATTTAACTGATCTTGTGAAAATCACTATTACAACCAGAGATGCCAGATCTGCAGATTTGTCTATAAATCTGCAGATTTCGTAAATAGTGCTGCAGACTTTTCTTTTGTGCAGACTTCTCAGACTTTTGAAAATCTAGTTTTTCGCAGACTTTCGTCAAAATTTACAGATTTTTGACTTTACAGATTTACAGATTTCATACTTGCTTGGCCCTTTTCAGCCTAGATCAATTTTGGAAAAACAAAGTATGCGAAGTGACTTTTTGTGACAAAGTCTGCATGTCCTGAAAGTTTCATTCAAATCTTAATTAAAAATCACCTCTCGCGAAATTCAATTGAAAATACAATATTAATAATGTAGACGAGTCTGCCTCACAGCTTTTACATCAATGATATGCATATTTATCGTAGTGACAAAAGTGTGGCAAATCTCCCGGCTGTTTTACAAATCTTGGAAGCTTATCGTTTCGTATACCTTATTTATTATTGAGATCGTATTGCTTGTCGGCTACTTGGTCTCCCATGAAAGTTGACCATCAATGTCAACTTCCTCTCCTGACACTTCCACCTGTTACGGTGGTATGAGTCCACAAAACAGTTGAGCCGTGATCCACTGATTTATTATTCCATGTCGCAAAAGGCCACAAAAATGGGAGTTCCCTAGTCAAGGTGTATTTCTGTTCCAATGACTGAATGGCTGCAGGAGCTTAAATAAAGCAAAACTTTGGCACGATTGACGATATCATTCTTCGCCACTCGTGGGGTTTAAATGATTAAAACATTTAAAAAATCCTTCCATGGTTCGTTGTAGGCGATTATAAGCCAATATATACTTATACGTTGAAAAGTTATTAAACCCAGTCTTCGTTGCCTTCAACAAGAACGGAATGACTAATCCACGTGAAATGCCTCGAACATGCATACTGACCAATAGTGCTCTCGATGTATCTCTCATATCCAAGCTCAAAACTGGGGATATTCTCATGTTGGTTTGATGGCATAGACAGGAAATATGTCTATTATTCGGTATATTTGTCGCATAACCAACCTGCACTGAGCGATAACTGCAAAAAGGTTGTATCATACTACTGCAAAAGTGGTTTACCATTTATAATCGGCAGTGACGCATATACTCATATCATTTGGGGCAGCACAGATATCAATTCGAGAGGCTCTGATCTGATGGATTTTGGGAGCAATACAAACCTGCACTTGGTCAATGAAAGTGAGAAGGTTTTGGACGTAACTCTCTGCTCTGATAGAATTTCGCATGAGTTGGTAAATTGTTTCAATTTTCAGTCGTAGCCCTTAAAAAATTAAAAAGTAATATTTGAACGTATAGATAATGTCAAAGTAGTAGAGGTAAAATGTGACAGAGGAATTTTATGATATGATAGCCGAATGGCAATAAGCACAAAACCGCTCCAAACGAAATTAAAATGAGTCAAATAGAAAAGTGGTGTTGGATACAGGATATAACTAATCAAATATTTCCTTTTGTTTTCATAATAACGTTAATTGCTTTATGGTCATGTATTTTTATACGTGCAACCACAGAACACCGGTTCATTGGCGTTGAACTAATGTTCCTGCACGCATTCGCATGTTATTATTATCACTAACCTACTTGTTAATTAAGCAGCCCTCGTACCATCGTATAAAGTTAAAATCTGTCACGCGTGGCAACCCCTCATGACCCTCATCATTATTTGTCGGACTTTTTATTATTCATCTTCTTTTACACGTTGATTACAATGCAATTGAACCACTCTGGTAACAAAATATCAATAATACTCTCTCAATGAGACATCTCCAGGCCTGCTTTGATCGTCAGCGTGGTAGTGAATCAAGGGGATGGTGAAGGACATGTACACAAACGGAAAAGGCATTGCCTCTCGACGCTGGGCGATTGAGGGAAACACTCGTGTTCCGGAAGGGAACCGAACAGCTTCGGTCGAACCAAATCTCCTAATAGGGATGAGATTATAGAGCAATCAAAAGGTGTTGAAATACTTGCTGGTGAATGGATGGATGAATGGATGGATGGATGACTGGTAGAATGAATGGGCCCGGCTGCTGCACTTTGTTATTATTTCCTTCTTGACAATAATGAGCTCATGGACGACATCTCGGTGTCTTTTTATCCGGAATTCGCTTCGGCCATATGGTCGTGGTAGGATCATTGTGGACACGGTGGTTGACAAATTTAGACGAGGAGACTGATTGAATGGACGCGTTTGCCTTGCTGGAATGTTTTTCTAACATTTCCATGTTAGACGATTTTTTTATGTATTTTTTTAAATGTAACCACTAAACATCCGTAGTGTCTTTCCTAAAGATTTTAATTGTAATATGCTTAATGTTACCTAACAATACAGTTAAATTAAATAAAAACCATTAATTATCAGAGGTTTAAAAGATCACCTTTTCTAAAGCGTGCATCTATGCTTCCATATGGAAATAAGAGCAAACCGATTCATTCAAAAAACCTTTGGCATTGGATCCAACTCCGATCCACGCACTGGTAATACGTACTATTAATTATGCAAATATGATAATTAAAGATAAACGTGGGCATCATTAACGTAATTAATTACTTCTTCGTCCTTTTGCGCCACTTTTTGGCTCATAATTCAAACCGGGCGGTTGGGTTTGGCACAAAACCAACAGCGATTATTGATAAATTATTTATTTTTTCCCAATTATGTTAATCAGTTGGCGGCGGGCGGCAACAACTCCCCATGTCAGATTGCAATCACCGGGAAAAGAGTGAAAGTCGCTCTTGTGATAGTGGATGAAAGATGAAAATAGTCCCAAATATTATCCGCCCACTTGAGCCGACGCTGCCAAAGCACTTTCTCCGCCACTTTTTGCATCTCATTATCATCCATCGGTCGAGAATTATGGTAAGGAAATTTGCTCCTACCGGGAAGCCGTCAGGATCACTCACCTGGACGTTTTAAAGTGTGACATTTGAGCTAATTTAAATAGATGCTACTAAATTATTCATGCGCACAGCATAAAATTACAGAGCTGTTTTACATAAATAATAGTATAGAGCACTTTTCGTACTTCGCATTCTTCGTGACAGACAAACGCACATAATTATGTACCCATCCATCCATCATCGTTATGTACTTGATTCAGGACGTTTGGTTTACCGGTGATTCCGGCGTCGGAATCAGGTTGAATGAGATGGATCACCTCGTATCCGGACGGCATCAACTGCAATCATACTTTTTAGAAGAACATACAAGCACGAAACCAGACACATCATTATCAAACTCCTATCGGGCTACAGTGGCTGTGATGGCAGTGGAACGAAATCCTGACGGAAAATATGGTCAGCTTTTCCTAACCAGCGCTCGAAGCACAAAGTTCGCAATCGTCGTGATGTACACGTAACAGACATTGCAATATAATTTATTCATTTCCATCATGAAATTATGCCATTTGCATGCAAAAAAGGTACATACACCATCACACGTTTCTGGGCTATGATTCCAGGCACCAACCAGTTTCATTAGGAAACCTACGGCCTACTTGGTGTGGACAAGTGTCACAAACTAGTGACAAAAAAAGTGACGGACAACGTTCATTCCATAGCAGTGCAACTTAAATTTTACCCTACATTGTGAATAGTAGGCATGTGTTTCGTACCGCGTAGGCAACCGAGAGAGAGAGAGTGCGAATCAATCTAGGAAAACTTGTTTCCGGCGCCGCACGGTGTCTGTCACCCTATGCAGCCGGGTTGAACCCTCAATAAAAATCAAATAGAACGAAGCAGGCGGGACTCCCTGCGCGCGTAAAACCAACAGATGGTAGATTTGTCGCATTTGATGGTAATACTACACTTTAAAAACAATTACAGTGTATTCATCGTGGAAGCACTCTCCCGTTCGTATTTGCAATGTTAATCGGATTGTCTGATGAGTGGTTAGGTGACTTGGTGGAAACTAGATGCAGGCTTACAAGCTAGGAATCCTGAGCCGTCTTGTTCATAGTTGTGTTCGTTTGTCACATGTTAATTAGAGGTATCATGTGACACCAGAACAGGTTGCGATTGTTTCTGTTAATGGTCGGAAGGGTGCGACAATTCGAGATCGTAAACACTTTTTTTACAGGTGAGCCTAATGAGGCCAATTGAAAGAAACATCCGGATTCGCCTCCGATCGTTCAAACTAATGTCGAATCGATTATGTTAGGTAAATTCCAGAAAGAGAATCACTGGAACTACAACTGTTTTGCTTTTCTTTATACACTGAGCGAAACAAAAATAGCATAATTATTTTTTATCACAATACTTTTCTTGAAAATTAATGGGAAGTTCAAATTTAAAAATTACATCGTCAAAAAACTCCTCTTCCATTTTGTATATATGCTATCGGTTAATTTATGGGCATTCCAGCCTGCCAGCTCGTGAAAAATCGTGCGAAATAAAAATGGCACTTCTCTACACAATAGACTCTTCTCACCAAGTTATGACAGATTTTCGTCAGATATTTGTATATTAGCCATTGCATCAAGCTAAATTTGACAGAAATTCGTAGATTAGCCATTGCGTCAAGCTAAAAGCTTAGTTTTTTTTTGAATAGTGTAGAAAGTTTGCTACAATAAATCTGACATGGGTTGATCTAAGCATCTAACGCTGGAAGCAAAAAATAAAAATTAGGACATACCACTACTCAGGGCTCTCAAATAGAGAAAATGGCCTAAAGCTTTTTTGATCATTCACTGTTTTTTGAAAAGATATGAGAAACCTGATCGTACCCAGGAAACCAGTAAGCACTAATAATGACATTAAATTAGCCTTTTATGAGCACCGCTTAGAGCTCTATATCGGCAATCTGAAAGCTCATCTGTTGTAAATCAATCAGAATTCAGTTTCCAGAATGCACACCAGTCATAAATAAGCATTATATATGAATAGATATATATTTTGCCAAAGTCGGTCTGAAATCAGTCACAAGTGCGATTGAAATGCCAATTAGCAATTGTTTGCTGTCATAATGCGGCATTACTATGTGCCTATTGGTTACCGGGGTATAGACAAACGTCGAAGAAAAAGTTAAGCTTTAGGTGAAGGTTAAGCGAATAGATAGTAGATTGACGATGAACCAAAAAAGAAAAGCATCTCAAATACGTGCAGAGATGGAGCTAGCAGTAACAACCTGTTGAGTCCAGCAAATTTTATCAAACAAAGAAAACCTGGATTGGAGATTAAAAAATTAACTGCAACGCATAGGTTAAACCGTTTCAACATTGCAAAGAAATGCATTACCTGGACTGACGAAAGGAATCCTTATGGTAAAATGAGTCGAAACTTCGAATGCGATGTGCTTATGGTATGGGGAGCGTTTTCGTTTCGTGAAAAAATTCCGTTAGCCTGGATTTTTAAAATGAACTCAAAGGACTGCATAGAAATGTTGGAGATTGTATTTTTCAGCAAGATATGCTGTCTGAAGTGTGGTTTAATGACATAAACATAGAAGTTCTAGAGTAACCAGCTTGTTTTCCAGACCTGAGTGAAAACGGGATAACGATAACGTAAATACTCTATTTTTCAGTTCTAAGATCATCCCCGTGGAACGGAACAGTAACCGTGCGAAAACTTAAGTGTTTCCGAAATTCTCTCTAGTTTTTGAATAATTGATCAAAAACACGACCCTATTGACAGTAATGTAAAGTAAAAATGTACGACTGAAAGCAAAAATCGGATAAGTGCAACTTTGTTTGGAAAACCCGTTTAAGTATTTTTGACTGCAAAAATCGGATAAAAACATTGAGAGCAAAAACCGGACATGGATTTTTCAATGCGTTTAAAAACATCTTTTCTACACGAACCGGACAAAAACTTAACCGGTTCTTCCAAAACAAATGAATTTATCCGGTTTTTGAATTCAAAGTTTTTAGAAACTGCCACTGTGGGAACGCAGCATAGATCAAGTTGCCCTTAACAAACAAGCAAACCATGCTTCGTCCACAGCGACAGTCGGTAAAAACTTTGAATAACAGATACAATAGAATACACACAGCTAACAAATGAGCAGGAAATTATTGTCGTATTATGACAGTATTCAATCGCAAATTGTCAACTCAGTAGTAAGGAGTGTATAGAAAATAAGCTATCCACAAATTTTTCTTTCAAATTATGATAAAAAACGATATTTTATTCATTGATCCTTTATCGTACGAGGTTAAACTTGAGCATAATGAAAACCGGATGAAATTTAAGATATTCCTTCACAAATTTTCGAACTTTTGATCGAACGTTCTTCATCAAGTTCCGGACAAGTGTTGCATCGCATTTTTTGGACGCTTGAGTCCAATTTTGTTTTAACTCCTGCATGTTCTTGAAGACTCTCTTCACGATTAACCAGTAACGTTCGATGGATCGAAGCTGAGAGCAATTTGGTGGATTCATATTTTTCTCAACGAAATTTATACCCTTTTCCGTAAGCCAATTGAGAGTGGTTTTGTCATAGTGAGGCGACGCTAAATCCGGCCAAAACAGTGGAGGTGTACTATGCTTCTAATATAAAGGCAGCAAACTCTTCTGGAGACACTGAGATCGATAGGTTTCTGCATTTATAGTTCCGGTAGTTTAAAAAATGGTTGACTTCAAACCACAGGAACATATAGCTTGCCATACCAATACCTTTCGACCGAATTTCTACACTTGAATTGACCTTTCCGCATCGCTCACATCCTCCCCAACGACGACAGTAAATTATTGTGGACTTGGAAGGGTTTTTGTGTCCTCCTTCACATAAGTCTCATCGTCCATAAAAACGCATGCGTCCGAACACTGCAAAAGACGCGAATACAATTTTCGGGCCCTTGTTGCTGCTCGATTCTTCTGTTCTACACTTTGTTTCGAGATTTTCTGCTTCGTCTAGGTCTTCTGGTGATTTCGTCTCTTGATACGTTGGATCACTCCGACACTCGTTCCTGCTTTTTTGGCCAAATCACGTTTTGACATTGATTTGTTCTTCATGATTAGAGATACCACTTTCTGGTCCAGTTTCGGGCTGGAAGAACCGCGTTTTCTGCCCCTTCCCGGTAGCTCATTCAAAGAATAACTTATTAATGATGGTTTTAACACTGCCATGAAATTCCAAACCGCTTCGCCAATTTTCGCATAGTAATACCCTTCTTACTCAGCCATGTGTTCAGAACCTTAATTTTCACTTCCTTTCCAATACGCGACATTTTGAAGTCGCAGAATTTCAACCGCACAAACAAGTAACCAAATGAATGCTGTAATCTGAGCATAAAAAACCATCACAAATACATGCGTACAACACAAATGTATGTGGATAGCTTATTTTCGATACACTCTTTAATTGTGCATTCATAATGCTGAATACTGATCGATTCACAACTGATATGCTTTAAGATTATCGATATAGAGCTAGAAGAATTGTCGGTGCTCATAAGAAGCTATTTTACCGTCATTGTTAATGCTACTTGATTACTTGGGGTAGAACTAGGTGTAGCAGTAGAATTGTTTTGCTGGAATTGAATTTTTTGATAGTTCTCTTATGCTTGCCTCAGCTCTGCCTTTATGAATGAAAATGTGTAGTGACGCGAATATTGAAATAGAGCCTTTTCACGTAGCTTGTATCCGTATGAAATTGATTTGTAGTTCATAGGAAGAGCAATTTTGTTTCCATGCTAAGGATTATAAAACCTAAAAATTATAGAGTTAATGTTGCATCTGCTAAGGGGTTCAAGTTAGAATGCATTAATAGCAATTAGGTTACACCTGCGAATGCTATAAAATATGTTGTCACGTGTTTAGCTCTCATTTCATTTAGACTAACGATTTCAAGGAATAGTTTGGAAATCAGAGCTAATAAAAGTGATTTTCATTGACTCAAAATAGACGAAAATGATGAGAAATTACTGTCACACTCAGCTTCGCTTGCAAACTATGAGAACGAAATCCATGTCTAGTCAATGACATAAGCGGGAGAGTAGTTTCAAAATTGTGTTTTTTCTTTCATTTGCCCTTTCAGTCATTTGCAGTTTTCAGTGAAAATCCCATAGTATGCAGTGTCGATATTCAATCGAAGCTGTGAGAATCGAAAATGACAGAAAAAGGTTTCACAATAACTTTTACCTGTTGGTGCTCGAATTTGTCGTAGTTTTGGTTTCCAAAGAGGTTCTGGGATGTAATTACTTCACTATTTATAGCCAAGCGTCACAGATTTTCAATACATCCATCGACGTTTGGTTTCGTCTTGGCATAGAAGAAAGAGTGACGTTGACAATTATTATCTCGAAGTTTTTTGATGAGAAACGAAAATGCTTCGTCCCTCTTCGTTTGTTTTAGTGTCGGTCATTTACGATTGAGTCAGTAAAATATTGAAAATGAGGCTGTTGGATTGGATTCTTTCATTGAGATACCACTCATGAATACCTCTTTAGGCTTTTTTGCTAGTCGGAAACAAGGGCATAATAAGGTATGCTTTAACTAGTTTCTTCTGATTGGGATACACGATTTTTTCAAAGTGGGAAAATTACATGTGACGCCAATCCAATTTTGCCGTATTTTCTTGAGCTTTCATTTTTCATCAGTTTCGATGTCTAATTCAGATAAGTTAGCTGTTGAGCCAATGCCATTCATTCATGCTTTCGGTTGAATTTGAAATAACTTTCGATGCTTCTGGCTTCTATTATGACACAAATGTACAAGACTTTTGCGTTGTTTTTGATTCTCTTCTCCTATTAATTGTAGGGGAGGGTGTTCGGTTACCGGCACCCTTTTATTTTGAGCTCATAACTTCTGACTTAGTGCACATTATGCAGACATCTATACATTAATGGAAAGCTAAAGTCCCTAGCTAACAGCTGATCGAGAAACTAAGCTGATTCATTTGATTGAAAAAGAAAATTATTATCTATCAGGTGTACAACTTTGCTTCCGCCGTTTTTTTCGCTTTATTGCGAAAAAGTGCTTACAGATGTATTATTCAAAGTATTTTCCGTCGCTAGCGACAACTTTCTCCCATCTTTCCGGCAATTCTCGGATCCCGGCTCGAAAAAACGAGTCCTCTTTTGACGCTATCCATTTTTCCAACTCTTCGAAGGATTGAAAATGTTGATCTGCCAGGCCGTGTGCCATCGAACGGAATAGGTGGAAGTTAGAAGGAGCGACATCTGGGGAATAGGCTTCTCATTTCTCTGTGGGACAAGACTTCTCATTTCAGCGTTTCCAGGTACTTTTTGACCACTTTTACGACGTGAGGCTAAGGATTGTCGTGTTGGAGGATGACTGTCATGTTGCTCTTGATATTGTGGCCGCCTTTTTTTTCAGTGCGCAACTCAGACAGATCAGTTGCGTTCGGTAGCGATCTCCTGTGATGGTTTCTCCCGGTTTTAAGAGCTCGTAGTAAATCACACCGAGCTGATCCCACCAAATATAAATCATAACCTTGGCGCCGTGAATATTCGGTTTCGTCTTCGAAGCAGTAGCATGAACGGGCTTTCCCCATAATTTTCTGCGTTTAGGATTATCGTATCGAACCCACTTTTCATCACCGGTGACGATTCGATGTAAAAACCCCTTACGATTTTGTATTTAAAGCAGTTGCTCACATACAAATAGACGGCGCTCGATGTCCCTCGGTTTCAACTCATACGGCACCCAGTTTCCTTCTTCCTGAATCATGCCCAGGCCTTGAGACTCAACTCAACTCACTCTCAACGATTCGGCAAGTTCTTCTAGTTGTTCATCTTTGAAGGTTTTTTATCTTCCACCACCATGTTTGTCTTCGACATCGAAATCACTATTTTTAAAACGTTGAAACCACTCCCGACACGTTCCTTTACTCAGTGCAGCATCACGGTAAGTTTCTGAGAGCATTCGATGCACTTCAGTTGCATTTTTTCGAATTGTAACAGAAAAGTAAAACTTCCCGCAAATGTCGAGAATTGGGCACATAAACAGACATTTTCGAGCGTGAATAATACGAAAACAAGAACAACTGTCACTGAAACGGCGATGACAATTCGTTAGGCACGGTACACACTCACTTTAAAGGCATTATCATCTATGTATTTTAACCAGCCTCAGCCGGTACAGCCACCTATCGGAAAACGGCGAAAGCAAAGTTGTACACCTGATATTTAGTAAAGCGATAAATTTTAATCATTTCAAAAAAGGTGTTCGGTTACCGGCACCCCAAGAAATTTCGCTAAAAATGGAAAAATATAAGTAAAGACTGCAGTTATTGGAAGAAAAAAAATGTTTTTCTTTTAATCCTTGGTTGTGAAAATTTTGATAGCATCCGGTATTAAATCACGAAATAGATCGATTTTATTTCAAAAATATTCAATCCACTCACCTTTCCGATTGATGCTCTTACATTTATGATACTATGAAAAAAGTCAGAAAAATCGATTGTGTTGATTTGCACGCAATTAAAATTTGTTTTGAACGCAACAAAAAGTACAAGCGTATGTTTGCTTTGATATTCGGCACAAAAAGAACGTTTTGCTTTACACACACATGGCATTTATCGGAATGACGCTATCTGCTTTCTGTCAAAAGTTACGGTGCCGGCAAGCGAACACCTTCCCTTACTAATTATGTCACAAGTAGATCTCTATTTCGTCCCTCATTTGTAGATTTCTTCTGTGTTTGGACCATTTCAATGAGTTTTTAGATTTTTACTGGATATGAAAGAACACTGTTAAAAACCGACACTTTTTTATAATGTATTTCTCTGAATACATTTCTAGTTGCCAGACTCATTAAGATATCAAGTTCGCTTAATTTGTTTCTTCAAAAGTTTAGCGCATAAATGTTAAGTGTGTCGTCAAATGGCTTAATCAAATGTCATCACATTTTAATCTTGAGTGTGGAAATGTGAATTTCGAATGCTTTGAACATATATCAATGTTATAACATGTCAGTTTGAAGTGTTGCTGTTTTCTAAGTCAGTGTGGTGTTTTGTAGTGTATTTTAATTGCGTTGCTAAATTAATCGTATCGAACTAATGCTATAGTGTTTATGGTGTACTTTTTAAATTTTATAGCGGCTGTAATCTAGTTGGCATTGCTTTATTTTTTCTTTTTAGCTTTATTCTCAAACATGTTTAATTATTGTTTTTACACGGGAAAAAATCCGTTACTGCCATCATGATTAGAAAATCATGAAACCAATAATTTTAACTTCTCATGAAATTATGAGAAATAAGTCTTCTCCCATGAAAATTAATCAATGCGTTACTAGAAAAGTGTATTTCTTTCAAAGCTCGTAACTCAAATTTTCTACCCAGATATCACTCTGAACCCTCTGCTTCAAGTGATGTGATAGACTGCTTATTAGGTTAAAGGTAAGGTAAAAAGCAAGAACTACTGAAAATGTTTACTCGATCCTGAGACATATTCATTTCATAATTGTGTTGTTTTACCCACCCTCTGACAGAGAATTGGCAACATAGAGATAGTAACCAAAAACTTACATCATAAGAGACCAAGCACGGCTACGATTATCATTTGGCAAACATCAAAGTTTCATTTTGTATGAATATATCTGAATGTATTCTTATATATTTGATGTGACCGTTATTGCTAGATTAATATCCAAGAGCTAGCGTAAATCAATAAATAAATTCGATTGTGAATTTTGAGCACCATATAACGAAAATCAGAAAAAAAATTGTTCAACCACTTTGATAAATTTGTTTCATAGATATAACAAAACAAGCTGTATTGATTCACCTAAATATTGTAAATAAGACGATTTTACAAACGAGTTTTTGAAAAATAAAAGGCAAAATTAATACGCGGTATTTACAAGAATTCGACATGGAATATCGTTTTAAAGGTAAATTCTGAAACACAAAATCAAAAACTGGAGCAATGAACGCAAGTAAACACGTTATTTAGGCGTCGTCGTTTTCCAAAAATATAATATTTTAATTGTTAATGATTCAAATTAAGAGAAACTCGACGTGCTTTTCACTGTTTTGCTATTCAAATGTACATCATTTGAGACATTAGTTAAAATCGCGTTTAAAAAAGGTGCATTACACCATTCCATTTATTTCTATTTGAAATCGACATATTTGAAAACATAACGCCTGAATTTATGTGGCAAATATTACCATCGTACCAGAAACACGCCTTAGGTTATATCCAACAACGTCAAGTGCGTTACGCTCAAATTTCAACGAAATCAGTCCAAATGGATCATGATCCGAGAATTTTTGATCATGGTGTATTATCATAACATGAAAATGTACTATTTTCCCCAAATCATGACTCGTTTTGTTTATTTCTAGAATCGGAATTTTGTCCGTGTAGATACCTGACTATTCCCAGATATTCGCTATGATTTTTTTCAGTTAGAATTTCTGCAAGTTTTTTTTTTGTTATGTAATGCAGGGAAAGTGTTTCTGATTCGATCAAATTGAGTGCAGTAGTAGAGATTGTGATCTATGTCTTCGGTTATTTTACAGTAGTCGCAACGATGATTTGAGTAGTAATTCCATTGTGCAAGTTTTTGTTTAGTTGATGTGTGACCTGTTCTGGTTCTGGATAGTACTATTGCTTCTGTGGTGTGGCAAAGGCTATCGCGATATTGATCATGTCGTTTGGACATGCGTGGAGTATCGTGATGTCAGATCTCAACTAATAAATTCCTTGCGTACCCAAGGTAGACTATCCAATGTCCCAGTTCGAGACATTCTTGCTTGTCGTGACCTTTCTTACATGAAACTTCTTTATCATTTCATAAAGACAATTGAAGTTTCAATTTAATAATTGACCCTTTTGAGGGTTAGTTTTGACTCCTACTGCGTCCATTAGTTCATCCAATAGCAAAATTTTAATAAAAATGAACTAACTCAAAATAGGTTACGAAATCAACAACAAAATGTATAAAAATTTAAACTTATCTTATAATGCATAGCAGTTAATCGCTTGGTTCAAATAATGTTCTTAAGTAGATTTAATAATAAATAACGAAATAGCTAATATGATATTTAAAAATTAAGAGGAATATGTTTTATTAAACTCAAATCGCTGTGACTATAGTAGTATTATATTAGGTTAAGAATTCTATGTAAAAGTGATGATACGGCGAAGAAAAACTTATGTAAATTGCCTTAAGAAATAAACGTATTTATGAAAAAAAAATATTGCTTCTGTGGTGTTAATGTGTTGATGTTTAATCCATGTTTGTTTGAACCATGGTTTTTGTGTTACAGTTTTGGAGTGTTCAAAGTGAAATTTTCCTTTTTCTTCAGATAAGTCATTTTATGTTGACAATTGCGGCAAGATTAAGATTCAAGCATACTAGAAAAAAGTTTTGAACAAAATAGCTGCGAGAATCGTCGGAAAAGTAATTGAATCAGGTTTTGTACCACATATCTTAGAAATCCTATAGAGTAAATATAATCATTGAATTGCCAGTGACTTGCATCAGACCCTGTCAGCTTCGAGCGAAGTCAATCTTCAGTTCAGCAACGCCATCGCACGGCATCACATTCAACATATCATGTCAATTGTATGGGTGCGCAACCCTGCTATTTTGGCGCGCACGAATTTGACATTTTTCTCCCCTACTTCTATGTATAAGATTCGATGCGGGCTCGCCTGGGGGCGACATGCTCGCAAAAAAGGATGTTGCCAATGATTTGTTCGGGAAATGTGAGAGCTGGATATCTTGTTAATATGATGTCTTTGCTTGCATGCAACTAAACAAGAAAACATCAACTATCAGTTGGTACTTGAACTTGGAGGAGAAAGTAAACAAAGCAAAATCGTCATTTGCAGATGTTTGTGTTTTCAGGTATTGGAATTGTGTGTTTTACTAAATTGGTGAAAACGAGAATTAGACATTGAAATCATAAAATTATGTAACATAACTTATGTTGAACATATGTAACATATGAGGTATTCCACGCAAAATCAGCCACCCAAATTTTTTTTCATCTAGCTATTTCTTTTCAGTAAAGAACTCGAGAATATTCGACACGTATTTTTTATTTCAATTTCAAGTTTTCGGGATATGATTTTCTGAAGCTTCGCGTTTACAAAAAAGAGCCTTTTTTCAATAGCTTATACTGTAAAATCTAACAAAAATTCGTCCAATACATGAAATGTGCGTCTTTTTCTTAGCTTTCAAATAAGCGATTCCATAAAACAAGCTTTATAGTTAATTTAATTGAAAAAGTTAAAAATGTATAAACATATAAAAAAATCAAACTTGGGCCTAATTTTTTTTCTTTTTTTAGTTGAAAAAAGAAGCCTTAGGAGTTTAACTCAATCTTGGCAAAGTTTCAGAGTCGAAAGATTAATACTTCCGAAGCAGTGAATTTTTCCATAACGACTCGTACGCGCGAAGCGTACCGCAACGCAACTCGCTCGGATACGGGCTTAACTTGTCGACATATGTCGCGCTACTGATCGAGTCCTAACTTCGACAGTTTAAGGACTATTCACACATTTCAGTTCCGTGGCGGTTAAGTGAAAGTGCCTTCAGTGCGCCGTCAGTGTTCTTTTTTCATCGGAACCCTTCCGTTCCGTTTCCGTGCTGTTTCCGTTCCGGCACAGCCAATGCAATGACATACCGACTTCAGTGAAAATAAAAAATATCGGTAACGACGAATTTGAGTTTACCGGACGGACGCTACACTGACGGCGAACTGCACTAAAATGGCACAGTGCCGGATAGGTGTGAATGCGCCCATAGAAAACGAATGAAATAATATCAGTATTTCAGTCGTGCCGGCACTGAACCGGATCGGATATGTGTGAATAGTCCTTTAATGTTAGCAACGTTACAGTTAAGATCGCGGTGTGAAAATAAATTCAAAAATCGTTGCTGCAAACCGTTTAACTGTAAGAGTCATGTTATCAAAAATCAAAAACATTCGTTGAGTTGGGTTTCTGTTTCCCTTCATCTTGCAAGCAAATGATGTTTTGTGTGCACCGTGTAAGCAGAAAGCGAGTAAAATTGCGACAAAGGATTTACGTGAGTAATAAAATAGTGATGACATACAGTTTTGGAAAAGGTGCGAAATGATGCAATTTCCACTATTCAGCTGTGAGGGAGAATTCTGCAAATGAAATAATGATCACAGAATCTGAATCCTCTAAGACTGATGAAAATGATGACAATGTGTCTATATTTAGCGGCTATACAGGAGTAATTCTTACATTTACTTACATTGTAACATTGCATTTCTCAAATTTTAAAATATCGTTTGCCATATTTCCCTTCTGGTTATCTTACCAAATTGAAACAAAAATTTCATGCAAATGATGCAACTAAAGCCGAGAGAATAATAATTTTATCTGTTTTGCCGAAAAGCTGGAGTATTCGTAAGACAGCGCATACGACAAACACATCAAGATATTTTGTTATGAAAGTAGGGAATCCCGTGGGAAAAAAGATTATTGCGATTCCGAGAACAAAGAGTAAAAACTCAAGAAGGGAAGAAGAAACTCGACGCATCGAGTGTTTTTGATCTTTGAATTCATTTTTACACCGCGATCTTAACTATAACGTTGCTAACAATAAACTGTCAAAGTTAGGATTCGATCAGTGGTGCGACATATGTCGACAAGTTAAGCCCGTATCCGAGCGAGTTGCGCTGCGGTACGCTTCGCGCGTGCGGGTCGTGATTGAAAAATTCACTACTCCGAAAATATTAATCTTTTCACTCTGAAACTTTGCCAAGATTGAGTTAAATCCCTAAGGCTTCTTTTTTCAACTAAAAAAAAGGCAAAAATAGGCCCAGGTTTGAATTTTTTGATCGTTTATTAATTTTTAATTTTTTTTATTAAATTTACTTTGAAGGTTGTTTCGTGGAATCAGCTAAGGAAACGACGCACATTTCATGTCTTGGACGAATTTTTGTATCTTTGTTGGATTTTACAGTATAGGCTGTTGAAAAAAGGCTCATTTTGTAAACGCGAAACTTCAAAAAACCATATCTCGAAAATTCCACTTACCATATTGCAATAAAAAAGTACGTGTCGAATATTTTCGAGTTCTTCATCGAAAAAACAATAACTAGATGAAAAAAAAATTTTGGGTTGCTGATTTTGCGTGGAATGCCCCAAACAAAAATGAATTTTTCAGGTGACTTATTCTTCCATACGATGCACTTCCTAAAGACTTAATTTGTCAAATAACGGAAAATTTCATTTGTATTGACTCAATGTTGGATTTGGATGAATTTTACTGGTTTCGGCTGTAACTTTCATTTACCATTCACCAGCCAAGCAGAAGCGGCTCAGTCGATTAACGGATGTACTTTGTGGTTCAAAGATTTTCGGTTCAATTCGCGGCGGTCGCCGTTAACTAAATTCAATGAATTTCATCTCATGAAATTTTCCAATCACATAATATTAAATTTTCTTGCACGTAAATTTGCTTGAACCGCGACACTCCATTTACGTGCATCTTATAAGATGTCAAATCACAGAGTTGTGCACATTTTTTTTCAATTTATTTAGAACCTTACATCAAAATGAACCCCTCATATGAAAATGCATACACGAGAATTTGGTAAAAATCTGTTAAAATCCAAGCTCTAATCAGTTCGTACGCATTTGTCTGGCTATTCGACTGTAAGTGTCATGCAAATTAAATACTAAATTTCATACATTTGGAATTAATCTGCTGTTTGGTAATTGGAATTTAAGTGTATGAATCAATATGATTTGATTTCAATACAATAGAATTAAGATTCGAAATTCATCGAAACTCAATTCAAAGTTCTGAGTAACTCTGCTAGGAACCAAAGCATGGGCTCAGTACATTGATTACCAGCTGTAAAACAATATCTCTGAAATTTTACAAAGACCACATCTATATATATATAAAAATGCAGAGATCATTCTTTGTAATCGCATCACGTAAGAACGGATGGACGGATTGAGATGAATTTTTTTTGTTTTAGCAGTTTTTACCCCCACCGGGTTCGTACATCAAAAAAATTTGGAAAACTTATCGGAAAAGTGGGAAAAATCAATAAAGTTATTTTGTATGGACAATGGAATTTTCCACTGAAAAAGTGGCCAATGATTGCTAGATCTTCACAATTCTGTGAAGAATGTTCAAATTGGTATAATATCAAATTATAATTTTAGTGTAGTCTTTCTAAGCAACCAAAAATTCCGAAGTACCTGAAAAGTATCCACTTTATTAGAGTTCTAAAGTACGCGTAGCACTTTATGGCAACTTGAACATACAGAACAAGTTCTGAGAAAACTTTCTCGCTGCATAAAATCTGTACAAAGAACTGCTTCAAAGTTTTTTTTTCTGTTGTGTCGGGTGAACATTCAAGTATTCCTTAAAAATCGGACTATTCAGAATGCTTTGTATGCTGCTTACGCGAGGGAGGGGGGGGGGGGGGGGTGGGGGTAGGATATAAATGATGCAAAAAATCAATATTTTTGAGAATTTTTTTCAGAATTATTGTGCAACAAAATAAATTCAAATGTTTTGCATGATAAAAAATATCATTCGAACAACATTTTGTAGTTTTTTCGTGGAAAACTATTGAGAAATAAGCGAAAAGTACAGAAAGTTGGGGTCTGGTTTTTTATATGTAGAAAGTATGTGTAAAATTTGAAAATAAATTGGTTCTGTAGTTTTTGAATGACGAAAACCTGCTTGCGAGAAAAACGCGTTTAAAGTTTTATGTCTATAAAATCGATGGAAACAATTTATTTACTGTTTTGTAAAGTTTTTAGGTCAATCGAAGCAGAAATCATGGACCTGTGCGCCGGACTCTCACTTCTTCGCAGTATGAAATAAGCAAAGATGAAGGTCCATAACTTGCTGAGTTTTGTTCCGATAGGTGATATTTCATTTTGAGCTAAGCCGAATGTGTGTCGAATTCCGTTGATTGTAGGTTAAGTAATCAAAAAATAATGAAGAGAAACGTTAACCACTTAGTCGTTTGACAATTCTGCTGTCCGAAAACATAAATTCGAACAAATAATTTGTGGGCGAGACGAAGTTCGACGGGTCAGCTAGTACTAAAATATTTCTTATAGGTTCACATTTGTTGCATATTATTTTCAGGATGTTTAATCGAACAAACTCAAATCAACAGTTTTGGCATTTGTTTCTAGCTTAAGCTCAAGCCCAAGAGGCCATTTGCCAGCATTTGATGTTTGAACAAATTCACACTGCACAGCAAAACATTTGCACTAAATGAACAACTTGCACATTGAGATAATCCTATTGCTAGAGAGATTATCCCTGCATTCTTGGTGTGCTCAATAGCAATTTTTCCCTCACATTTGACATTCATTGGATTTTTTGCTAGTCTATTATTCTCCCTTCTAACCAAAAAGCCAAAACATCCCAGATGAAGTTAATCTCGGAAGCGTGCGAGCACTTATTGGCACCAGTCACCGACGGCGGGTGGTGTCAAAACAATTGTCTGTAATCCCCTACCATCAACCAGTTTTGCAGTTCAACCGCCGTCGGGTTGACCAGATGGTTGTTCCGCCGGTGAAGACGGTAAATTGGCACTCACCTGTCACCGATGAATTGTCGGACAACCGATTCGGCGGTGTGTGGGCAGGCGTGTGATGGTGATGGTGGTCACTAATAGGTGTTCCCGCTAATCCACCGTACAGGGCACTGAAATCCTCCGGTGTACTGCTGCACTTCCGTTGGATCGGTTTGTCCGCCGAGCCCTGACCACCGCCGAGTGTTCGGTTGTCTTGCGATAATCCTAGTAAGCGATTCTCGTGGGATCCGATCCCCATGAGTCTATTGTCCTGTAGTGACATGAACTTCGTATCCTGTGCATTGTGCTGCAGATTGCTGTGCGAGAGTGTATGGTCATCAAGTAGGCCTTGCTGCAGCCCTAACAGACCGCCAACTAGATTTGGCCGTAGGTCATCCATCAGTTTGCCTTGTCCACTGGTGCCACACGTGCTTCCGGTGAAGTTCAGCTGGCGGCTAAAAATTGCCGGAAAGATGTTGAACTGTTGGGAGTCCGGACTGGCCGGGCTAAGTCCGAGGGAAGACGAATGGGCACCTGATGAGGCTGCACTTCCTGCACTTGTACCGCCACCACCACCACCAATACCAGCAGGGCCGGAATCGGCACAGCTGTTTTTGAAATCCAACTTGGGGCCGAGCGGGTTATAGTGGACGCCCGTCGATGAATGTTCCCTATTCACCGGTGCACAACAATCCGACGGTAGATACAGCTTGAAGTCCGGTCTCGTTAAACTAGTCGCACAAATCTGTATCCTAGTTCAGAGTCCTTGACCTTTTTTTTTGGTTGGTTTGGAGAATCGAACGAACGAGTGTTAATCCATGTTGGTAGAACTTTTCGGAATTCGTTAGTAACAACACCTGTTAAGTCACAAATCACACTAACTTCAAATCGTCGATACACCCAAAACTCGATTCGCGAGTCACTACTTTGTAGTCACGTTCTATCAAAAGCTTAACAATTTTCCCTTTCAGCATCGTCAAGGTTACCAACGGGTTTCGCCACTGGTACTCCGGCTGATCGTAATCATCTGAGACATATCGAATTAATTTATGGAAATCTCAAGTAGATAATAGTATCACTTCAATTCAGTTACGTATATTTTTATCAGGACCTTCTTTTTGTGGCACCTCACGTCTCGCCGTTCCCACACAGTGCTGTTCGTATGTGTGATTCCTTCGGAACCAGGACACTCCGGGCTTGGTGTTCGGTTGTATTCAGTGTAAAGTTGGACGATTTTCTCGAGATGAATTTCCGCGACCGGTCGTAGCACGATGCAAGAGTCGATCGGACTGAAAATGAAATGCTGGAGAGTAACAAAATTAATATCATCTGATGTCGCCGTGTGATATTGGCCCGAAATCGTACGGATGCTGAGACTGCGACGGGGTCGCAAGGATACGTTTATCCTTCGCTTTCCCAGCCTGATAGCTGATCGACGGAGTGTATTTACGCTGTGGTTGCTGCCGCCAAGGGAGTGAAAGAGATCACCGTACAGCCGTACTGGCGGAATTGAGAGTGGTATGTGTATGTTGTTGCTGTTATCCTTCTTGCACCAGTCGACTAGGGTGGGATGGATTTCCACCGGGGTTGCTTTGATCATGCGCAGGCGACGTTTCGTTGTGTGTGGAAACGAAAGGGAAGAAAGAATTCTCTGGAGGAGAAAAGTCCTGGTGTAAAAAATTGACCAATCATTTTAAGCTAATGTATGGCTTGGGTTGCCAGGGTAACACGTGAGCTTCGTGGACGACGTGATGCGTGTGTTGGTCTGGTAATATCGCTTCGGCCTGTTGTGGGGGAGACAATGAAACGACGACGATGATGACGACGACGACGACAACGACGACGACGATGATGGGTATAGCTAACCGTAACAAAATGGTGGTTTATTCTAGCCTGTGGCACTTCGGGTTATACTACGCCATGTAGTCTAATTTGAAAAATAATATATTTGTTTTGTTATCCCGATATTCCACGTCGTCTATGCGCCTAGTTCATCCATCTCCCGAGGGACGGTGAGATGGAAATATAGATTGAAAAATGAAAACGATTCGTGTTTCTTGTGCTTGTGCTTTGATACTGAGGACACGATCCGGACTGCGGCATGACTTTGTTCGGCAGCTGAGAATCAACTCGGATGGAATATTTGACATTCGGACCAAGCTGTTCAAGCGTGAAATGAATTTCATATCCGCTATCGTTTAGCTCATACAAAATATGATTAAGATCGATTTAATTAGTTTTGTGTTATCCTAACACGAATGTAGATAATCTGTCTAGAATCGCAACCCACACAGGCCACATTCCAACATTAACTCGCAAATGTTTCATTTGAGTTTTTGCGAATCAATTCCTGAAATGAGTTTTTCACTTCGCTGGAAAATTTCAACTGCTCGCATTGTACGCCTGAAGGTATAATACGATACATATTCATCACACACTGGGCGGGAGGAAAAGCGGCGTCACCCAGGCAGGTCTCATCGTATTCTGTTGTGTCTATCAAACTGTGTGTATATTTTCTTTTACTTCATTTCTCATTTTCCCCAATGATGTGGTTGGTGTTGGAGAACAACTGCGAGATAGGAATGATAATTGATTTAAAGGCTTTATCTTTTGCTTCTCTTGGTTTTCTCTTTTCCGTACGGGCCGTACCCGGCGTTGGGGTTCGGGTGTGCAGGTGCGGTCGTTTCTATTACAGACATTGGCAATCGGCGGTCAGCGGGCAGTCAGAACGAGACAGCGAGCAGAAATGCCGTCCGTCCGCCAGCGCGTGATGAATGTGAATGATGATGTTTTCTAATGATCCGGATAGCGGTGTCGCATCAGCTGGGTCCATTCGTTCGGCCTGCGAGCAGTCGTGTTCCATCACGATTCAGATCGGACTAGAATTGGAAAATTTTCCTGGCATCTTTAAGTTAGATGTCAGGACAGACAGATAACATCATAACCAAACAGTGTAACGCAATTTAACCAATTCAATATCGTTCGTTTTGATCGTTTCGTCGGAAATCCGCTTTCCTAGAATAGACTAGATACTTTGGATATCTTTGTACGGGCGGTTTCGAATTGATGAGAATTATGGTTTTCAGGAAAAACAAGTTAATTTGTTTCAATTCAATTTTTTAAATTTCAAGCGTATTCCTAGCTTAAAAGGAACCGTATTGTTAGCTATTGCAGCTAATTTACGAG
Organism: Malaya genurostris; assembly: GCF_030247185.1. Taxonomy (NCBI): domain Eukaryota; kingdom Metazoa; phylum Arthropoda; class Insecta; order Diptera; family Culicidae; genus Malaya; species Malaya genurostris. The sequence goes on from NC_080571.1 coordinate 4,800,354, forward strand.
TAAATTCATCTTTGTCCGATGATGATAATCAGCTTGTCACGGTAGGGTCCCATAGCATTTCACTTTATGGAGTAAGCATTTCGGAAGAGTCATAGTGAGCGTTTCTAACAGTTCGGCTGAAAAGTTCGTATCGTTTAATAGAAACACACATTTTGTTGCCAAAATTCGTTTTTATTATTCAACATAATTGCCATCAGAGGCGATACAGCGATTATAGCGATCTTCCAACTTTTCGATACCATTTTTGTAATACGATTTGTCCTTTGCCTCAAAATAGGCCTCAGTTTCAGCGCCTATCTCTTCATTGCTTCTAAATTTTTTACCAGTGAGCATTCTCTTGAGGTCTGAGAACAGGAAAAAGTCACTGGGGGCCAAATCTGGAGAATACGGTGAATGAGGGAGCAATTCGAAGCCCAATTCGTTCAATTTCAGCATGGTTTTCATCGACTTGTGACACGGTGCATTGTCTTGATGAAACAAAACTTTTTTCTTCTTCAAATGAGGCCGTTTTTTTTTAAATTTCGTCCTTCAAACGCTCTAATAACGCTATATAATAGTCACTGTTGATGGATTTTCCCTTTTCAAGGTAGTCGATGAAAATTATACCATGCGAATCCCAAAATACAGACGCCATAACCTTACCGGCCGATTGTTGAGTCTTTCCACGCTATGGGGTCGGTTCATCGCGTGCAGTCCACTCAGCTGACTGTCGATTGGACTCCGGAGGGAAGTGATGGAGCCATGTTTCGTCCATTGTTATATATCGACGAAAAAAATCGGTTTTATTTCGACATAACAGCTCCAAACACTGCTCAGAATCATCAATTCGTTGTTGATTTTGATGGATTGTGAGCTCACGCGGCACCCATTCTGCACAAAGCTTTCTCATATCCAAATATTCGTGAATAATACGTCCAACACGTTCCTTTGATATCTTTAGGGTGTCAGCTATCTCGATCAACTTCACTTTACGGTCATTGAAAATCATTTTGTGGATTTTTTTCACGTTTCGTTCGGTAACAGCCTCTTTTGGACATCCACTGCGTTCATCGTCTTCGGTGCTCATATGACCAGTACGAAATTTTGCAAACCACTTACGAATTGTTGCTTCGCCCGGTGCAGTGTCTGGATAACACTCATCAAGCCATTTTTTGGTATCGGCGGCACTTTTTTTCATCAAAAAGTAGTGTTTCATCAAAACACGAAATTCCTTTTTTTCTATTTTTTTCACAATAACAAAAGTAGCTTCACTCAAAATGAAATATCTCACAAACTAATTATCAGACAGCTGTCAAATTTATACACGTATCTTTTGAAGGTTGGTACTAACTGAAAATGGTATGGATTTAATTCTAGTGGCGCCCTCTCATAGAAACGATACGAACTTTTCAGCCGATCTGTTAGCATCCGAGGCGAACTCAAAATATTTACCCCCACCTATTTTTTTAACAAGACGAGCACACAATATTTCAATTTTTCTTTAAAGTTCACTCACGTAACATTTTTAATTTTAAAAAACACTTGTGGCAGTCTTGAGTGGTGGTACATCATAAATCTCGCACTGAAACTGTAAAATCCTCAAAATCCTACTGAAAACTATTAAGAAGTGTATCGAAAATAGGCTATCCACCAATTTTTCTTTCAAACTATGATAAAAAATGATATTTTATTCAGACTAAAAATTGATCCTTTATTGTACGAGATTAAACTCGAGCAACGTGCGATGGGTGGATTGATATTTTTCTCAACGGAATTTATGCCCTTTTTCGCAAGCCAATTGAGAGTGGTTTTGGCATAGTAAGCAGACGCGGAATCCGGCCAAAACAGTGGAGCTGTACTATGCTTCTAACATAAAGGTTATGCTTCTAACATAAAGTGTCCCTTCTGGAGACACTCAGATCGATAGATTTCTGCATTTATAGTTCCGGTAGTGTAAAAAATGGTTGACTTCAAACCACAGGAACATATTGCTTGCCATACCAGTACCTTTCGACCGAATTTATCCACTTGAATCGATCTGTCCGCATCGCTCTCATCCTCCCCAACGACGACAGTAAAGTATTGTGAAACTAAAAGGGTTTTTGAGTCCTCCTTTACATAAGTCTCATCATGCATCAAAACACATGCATCCGGACACTGCAAAAGACGCGAATACAATTTCCGGGCCCTTGTTGCTGCTCGCTTCTTCCGTTCTACACTTTGTTTCGAGATTTTCTGCTTCTTGTAGGTCTTCAGGTGGTTTCGCCTCTTGATACTCTGGATCATTCCGACACTCGTTCCTGCTTTTTTGGCCAAATCACGTATTGACATTGATTTGTTCTTCATGATTAGAGATACCATTTTTTGGTTCAATTTCGGGTTGGAAGAACCGGGTTTTCTGCCTCTTCCTGGTGGATCATCGAAAGCATAGTGTTCCCCAAGCTTATGATTGATGGTTTTAACACTTGTATGATGAATTCTAAACTGCTTCGCCAATTTTCGCATAGTAATACCCTTCTCACATAGCCATGTGTCCAGAACCTTAAGTTTAACTTCCTTTTCAATACGCGACATTTTAAAAACGCAGAATTTCAACTGCACAAACAAGTAAACAAACGATAGCTGACAGTCAAACGCACAACATGCTGTGATCTGAGCATAAGAAACCATCACAAATACATGCGTACAACACAAATGTATGTGGATAGCTTATTTTCGATACACTCCTTATAAGATCATATTCCAGCAAAGTGAACCGTTCTTCATAGGGTTTTATAAAGCAAAATGAAAATGATTCAAAATTCAAAAGAGTTCCGAACCCACCCAAGTAGCACGTTAAGTTGCTGTCCTGTATTTTTCTACAGATTGTGCAATATATCATACTAGTTCATATTACTAATATTGTAACTGATGTGTTATGGAAAAAGTGCAATTTTCTGTGTTGTGCAACATATCTTTAAGTTCTTCCGTTGTCACGAACATTTATTCTCAATTATTGTGCAACTGATACAAAAACTCATGCATCGATCCCATTACAAATGCAGCAATTAAATCAGCGAAAAACAATTGTGAAACTCATGGGACCTATTACGTAATGTAAACAAGAATTGAATTGATGTTTACAAAAACATAGCAAACATAATTTCTAATGAATAAGTTTCACATTTGATTTTCTATACAACTGCCCGTAACACAAACATGGAACTTTAAAAATATTCTGCACATAAATAAATGGTAATACTACATATTGTAGAATTGATCTTTTATGTTTTAGTAAACAGAAAATCGACAACGAACTGCATTTTTATGGTGAAACATGTCTTCGTACGCCTGAAATTTTCAAGCGCCTTCGAATGTACTTGTTTTGATGATTGCACATCAATTTCTATGAAATTAACAATCTATTCTTCTCAATGAATATGATCGAAAGAATGTTTAAAATATGTACAAGAAAGTTATAAAACATTCATACACCTTTTCAGACGATTTTAATCATATTGATGTTTAAATTAATCTGAAAAATCTAGAAATGAATTTTTCTTCAATATTTTCCAATATGGCATTGAGGGTAACAGTGTGTTGAAAAGAAAATGGTTCATCCAATGTAATGATTTATTTTACCTATATAAAAAGAAATATAAACATGTAAATATTGAAATGAGAATTTTTTATTTTTTATTTTGATCAAAATAGTTGTTTTTATTTTTATCAAACTAATTGACTTAAACAACAATATAATTTAGTCATTCATCTTAGTGAACCCGACTTTTGTGATACGCACTGTAGGTGTGCCTTAGTTGCAAAAACAAGGACACTGGAATTAGATTCTGCAATAATGTTAACGGTCATATCGAATACATTGAAGTCTTTTTTACACGGGAAAACCGCAGAAAAAAACTCGTGTAACTTCGGAAATCCACATAAAAAAAACACAAAACTAGAGGAAATTTTGTTTTGTTGCCGAATGTATTCAAAAATTCATGAAATATCTCGACAAAAATTTGTTTAAAAAAAATCGACTTTGGGACATAGAAGAAACCAAAAAATTTTTTTTAATGTCAAGTGTCTTAGAAATGCATGAAACGTTGAGATCTGGTAATACCGAAAAATATTTTTTTAAATCCAAAGTTTTCTAAGTGCCAGAGAGTTGATTAGAATAAAATTTCAGGGTAACACCAGATCCCGACGCTTCGTAAATTTCTAAGATAAAACAAGAAGACCTCTTTAAAAAACCGCAGTGTATTCATTTGCATGGATAGTACAGGGTGCTTTTTGATGTCATTTATTTTACGCCGGGTTTAACCAGTTTGGTCGTTCACCGGGGAATACAGGGTGCTTCATTTTTTATGTCGGTAAACATTGAATAACTTGAGAAAAAAAAGATTTCTATAAGTGATGTATTCTTATTCAGTCTAGTTCCTTACAATTTTTTTGGTCTAATTTTTGAAAACTTTATCAATTGAATGGCCACCTGTATTAGCAATTACAAAATGACTCCTGTTTTCTGCGTTGTTCATTACCTTTTCGAGCATCGCGGGTGATATAGCGTCGATTTCAGCACGAATGTTTGCTTTGAGCTCGTCAATAGTTTGAGGCTGGTTGGCGTAAAACCTTGCTTTTCAGATAACCGCACAAGAAGAAGTCCGGGAGATAATCCCACAAAAAGAAGTGATTGCTGCGATATTTACACAATGGAGCGACTGTTTCCGATGTAAAGTTTCGCTATTTCAGTGCGTTGTTTAGGTGTGAACTGATCCAAGGCAAAAATTGAACTAATTTGATGTTTTCAAAACTCGGTTGATAAATGTGAAAGTTATTCAGCGTTTACATACCAAGATAAAAGATGGAGCACCCTGTACTCGCATGTGTCATTAGAATACCACGTTACCCTATCGAAAATATCCAGTCTATTATCAGTACTCTGTTTCTTTTTTATGTTCAAAAAGAGTAACGATTCATTATAATTGGTTCAGTTATGTGCATATTGATTCGACGTCCGGTTCTTTAATTGCACTGAAAAAAATCCAATTTCAAATTACTTTCGCACTTTTCTCTGAGATGGCGCGACCAATTTTTACAAACTTAGATTCAAATGAATGGTCTGATGGTCCTATAGAAATTTTCTGAAAATTTCATTTATCATGTATCTAATCTAATTTATCCCAAATAACGCCTGTGTTGCTTCGTCACAGCTATAACTTACGAAACAGTAATACATGTAACGCTTCGTAACGCACATATCTTATTATAAACATTATCGTAACACGTACAGTTTATAAAAAAGTAACGCATGTAACGTTTCGTAATACCTATAGCTGACAAAAGTAACGCATCCAACGCTTCGTAACGCTTTTAACTTACAAAAAAGTAACGTATGTAACGCTTCCTTACGCCTATATCTGACAAAAAAGTGACGCATGTAATGCTTCGTAATCGCTATAGCTGATAAAAATGTAACAAATGTAACGCTTCATAACATCTATAACTTACAAAAAATAACGTATGTAACGTTTCGTAACGCTTATAGCTGACAAAAAGTAACGTATGTGACACTTCGTTAAGCCTATAGTTCATAAATAGTAACGCATGTAACGTTTCGTATCGCCTGTAACTTACAACAGAACAAAATGCGTCACCTGTCTTTGACTGAGTATACTTCTACTTGGTCATTGAACTATCGAGTAACAGATCGGCTGAAAAGTTCGTATCGTTTCTATGAGAGGGCGCCACTAGAATTAAATCCATACCATTTTCAGTTAGTACCAACCTTCAAAAGACACGTGTATAAATTTGACAGCTGTCTGAGTATTAGTTTGCGAGATATTGCATTTTGAGTGAAGCTACTTTTGTTATTGTGAAAAAAATGGAAAAAAAGAATCTCGTGTGTTGATGAAACACTACTTTTTGATGAAAAAAAATGCCGCCGATACCAAAAAATGGCTTGATGAGTGTTATCCAGACTCTGCACCGGGCGAAGCAACAATTCGTAAGTGGTTTGCAAAATTTCGTACTGGTCATATGAGCACCGAAGACGATGAACGCAGTGGACGTCCAAAAGAGGCTGTTACCGATGAAAACGTGAAAAAATCCACAAAATGATTTTCAACAACCGTAAAGTGAAGTTGATCGAGATAGCTGACACCCTAAAGATATTAAAGGAACGTGTTGGACATATTATTCACGAATATTTGGATATGAAAAAGCTTTGTACAAAATGGGTGCCGCGTGAGCTCACAATCGATCAAAAACAACAACGAATTGATGATTCTGAGCAGTGTTTGGAGCTGTTATATCGAAATAAAACCGATTTTTTTCGTCGATATATAACAATGGACGAAACATGGCTCCATCACTTCACTCCGGATTCCAATCGACAGTCAGCTGAGTGGACTGCACGCGATGAACCGAACCCAAAGCGTGGAAAGACTCAACAATCGGCCGGTAAGGTTATGGCGTCTGTATTTTGGGATTCGCATGGTATAATTTTCATCGACTACCTTGAAAAGGGAAAAACCATCAACAGTGACTATTATATAGCGTTACTAGAGCGTTTGAAGGACGAAATTTCAAACGGCCTCATTTGAAGAAGAAAAAAGTTTTGTTTCATCAAGACAATGCACCGTGTCACAAGTCGATGAAAACCATGCTGAAATTGAACGAATTGGGCTTCGAATTGCTCCCTCATTCACCGTATTCTCCAGATTTGGCCCCCGGTGACTTTTTCCTGTTCTCAGACCTCAAGAGAATGCTCGCTGGTAAAAAAATTAGAAGCAATGAAGAGGTAATCGCTGAAACTGAGGCCTATTTTGAGGCAAAGGACAAATCGTACTACAAAAATGGTATCGAAAAGTTGGAAGATCGCTATAATCGCTGTATCACCTCTGATGGCAATTATGTTGAATAATAAAAACGAATTTTGGCAAAAAATGTGTGTTTCTATTAAACGATACGAACTTTTCAGCCGAACTGTTATCGATGATTTTAGTCAGTCTGTCAAGGTCATTTGACATGACTGACAATTTGCAGCTCTGATCATCTATAACAAAAAAGTTTCCCATGACAAATAAGTGCACTCTTAGAAAAAATGAAATTTACGCTTCAAGCAAGCCGTAATTTCTTCGGTGATGACACAATATTACATCTTATAACATTTGAAAATAATTTAAAAATAATGTCTGTATCGATGTAAGCTTCCGCCAAAATAACTGTGAAGTTAATGATATGATATGATATGATTTATCTTTACATGCTTTCAATTTGGAACGTAAGAGAAAGTATGGACGCAACCAAAAGCCGCTGCCATTTCGCAATGGTTCAGAATCTGTCAATTTTCATGGCTGCATCTTGTTGTTTACACTCTTCTCTAACCACTTTTGCAGTTGTTTATTCGTTTTCATTAGTTTGTTTCGAAATGCGTGGTCTTTCAGCAGAACAACGTCGAAAAATTGTGTACAAATGGTGCACAGAACGCAGACTGTCACTGAGAAGGATAGCAAAAATGAAAGGAGTAAGTGAAAAAGCCGTGCGAAATGCAATCAGGAAGTTCGGTTCGAATAACACCTTTGAGGATAAACCGAAAACAGGTCGAAAAAAAGGTCCTGCTAATCCTCAGTTGGATAAACGTATACTGAAGGCGTTCGAGCATAAGAAGGAGGTTTCAGTTCGGGATGTGGTCAAAAAAGTGGGCACTTCGAAGTCAAATGTTCTTCGTGCTAAAGAACGTTTGAATCTTTGAACCTATAAGAAGCAGAAACAACCAAAACGTAGTCCGAAACAAGAAGCATCGATCAGGCCGAGGGTTCGAAAGCTGTACAATACGATTCTTGCTGGAAATTTGAACTGCATAATCATGGACGACGAAACCTACGTGAAACGCGATTACAAATCCTTGCCGGAGCCACAATATTACACGGTGCGAGAAGGGTAAGTGTTAAACCAGTCCGAGACAACGATTGAAGTTCGAAATATTTGGTAAGAAAACTAAGGTCTGGTAAGCAATTTGTAGCTGCTGTAAGATTTCGAAACCCTTCATCACCACTGCTTCAATGAACAGCGAAATATACATTAAGGAATGTTTACAAAAACGACTTCTACCCATGATTCGAAGCCACAAGGATCCTGTTGTCTTCTGGCCAGATCTTGCTTCTTGCCACTACTCAAAATCAACGGTAGAATGGTATACTACCAAAAATGTCACTTTCGTCCCAAAAGACATGAATTGCCCACAACTTCGACTAATTGAGGAATTTTGGGCATTAACGAAAGCACATCTTAGGAAACATGTCTGGGCAGCCAAACCATTCAACCAATTCAAGTGTCAAAACTTGTCGCCAAGAAGTATGTACGGAATTTAATGAAGAACGTTCGCAAGAAGGTGCGCCAGCTAGTCTACAATGGCCTTAGTAGCAAATGTTGAGAATAATATTCTGTTGTTGTAGTCTAATATTATAAGTATATCGAATAAAATTTGAATATCTAACACTTGTGAATTATTTACAGCGAAATCAAAGTGCATACTTTCTGGGACAGACTTTAGATATGTAAATTTTTCTAACACTACGTAGCGCCTATAGACTACTACAAAGTAACGCTTGTAACGCTTCATAACAACTATAACTTTCAAACTAGTAACGCATCCAACGCTTCGAAACATCTATAACTTGAAATAATACTACGCATGTAACTTCTCCGTTACACTAAATTGTGTAATATCATGAAACCATAACGTTCTGTTCCGTCAAACGCGCAAGCAGAAATGATCTAGTTGCGACTATGTTTTATTCTTTGCACTCGTCCAATTCATTGTAGTCTCCTAGTAATAGAAGTTTGGATCTCCAATGCTGGAAATATTTCCGAATACGTAGAGCAAGAATGAGATTGCTATTTTTTACAGCCTAAGAACCACGATCGCGTTCAGATCCCAAACTGAAGTAAGGTGTATTCACAACAAAAACAATTTTTTTGAAACTTTAGGGAGAGAGTTATCCCCGAAAGTAATACAGAAAATGACAAAACCTCATGATAAATGTTTAAATTAAATTCAGCTGAATTCTCAGGTTAAGGGTGTATCTGGCCAAGTTACGGAATAACTTCACCAAATTTTTGAAGATCTGGAAAGCAATCTGTAGTTGTGGAAGCCAAAATTTTATCATTAGACAATTCAGAGAAACAGTTGATTTTATGTGACCGGTTTGAAAGCGGACTCCTCTCCGATTCGACATACAACATTCAACAAACCTATTCTTATCCCGCTGTATACGGCTCTGTCGACAGATGTTTCAGAGCCAAAAGATGCGCATGAATAGCATGCTCTCTTTTCACAACGATGGTTTGTCCGATTTTTACAAACTTTGGTTCAAATGAAAGATCGTATGATTCTATACATAACTCTTGAATTTTATCCGGTTCTAGAATTACATGGTGATGAGTGTCCAAAATTTCAAACCGTCCTTTAAAGCGCACCGGTACGTACAGGCGGTAGTACAGAAGAAGAAAACACAACACCGCTTCTACGAACGAAGCACACTGTATCTGTCGCAGCTTGATTTTGAAAACTCAAGCGAGTCCATCGGCACCGAGCACACATGGGCCCGAATTTTCAACCATTTTGAAGAAAACAGAATCACGGCACAGACACGAATGGCTGTTATCGGTGTGCGGTTTATGTTGAACACGGTGCTAAGTTAAAGGTAGATCATAGCTACATAAGGAGTGTATCGAAAATAAGCTATCCACATACATTTGTGTTGTACGCATGTATTCGTGATGGCTTTTTTTATGCTCAGATCGCAGCATGCTGTGCGTTTGGCTGTCAGCTTTCGATTCTTTACTTGTTTGTGCGGCTGAAATTCTGCGTATTCAAAATGTCGCGTATTGAAAAGGAAGTGAAAATTAAAGTTCTGGACCCATGGCTAAGTGAGAAGGGTATTACTATGCGAAAATTGGCGAAGCGGTTTGGAATTCATCAGGCCAGTGTTAAATCCATCATTAATAAGTTTGGGGAACATTATTCGAAGGATGAGCTACCAGGAAGAGACAGAAAATCCGGTTCTTCCAACCCGAAACTGGACCAGAAAGTTGTATCTCTAATCATGAAGAACAAATCAATGTCAATACGTGATTTTGCCAAAACAGCAGGAACGAGTGTCGGAAAGGTCCAGCGTATCAAGAGGCGAAATCACCTAAAGACCTACAAGAAGCAGAAAATCTCGGAACAAAGTGTAAAACAGAAGAAGCAAGCAGCAACAAGGGCCCGGAAATTGTATTCGCGTCTTTTGCAGGGTCAGGATGCATGCGTTTTGATGTACGATTAGACTTATGTGAAGGAGGACACAAAAACCCTTCCAATTCCACAATATGTTACTTTACTGTCGTCGTTGGGGAGGATGTGAGTGATGCGAACAGGTCGATTCAAATGGAAAAATTCGGTCGAAAGGTACTGGTATGGCAAGCAATATGTTCCTGTGGTTTGAAGTTAACCATTTTTTACACTACCGGAACTATAAATGCAGAAATCTATCGATCTGAGTGTTTCCAGAAGAGATTGCTGCCTTTATATAAGAAGCATAGTACACCTCCACTGTTTTGGCTGGATTTGGCGTCGGCTCACTATGCCAAAACCACTCTCAATTGGCTTGCGGAAAAGGGTATACATTTCGTTGAGAAAAAAATTATCCACCAAATTTTCCTCAGCTTCGACTCACCGAACGTTACTGGGCAATCGTGAAGAGGGTCTTCAAGAAGACTGGTTAGGCAGCTGGGAACATGCAGGAGTTCAAAAAAAAATTTGGGTTCAAGCGTCCAAAAAATGCGATGCAACACTTGTCCGGAACTTGATGAAGAGCGTTCGATCAAAAGTTCGAAAACTCGTGAAGGAATGTCTTAAATTTCATCCGGTTTTCTTTATTCTCAAGTTTACAATAAAGGATCAATTTTCAGTTTGAATAAAATATCGTTTTTTATCATAATTTGAAAGATACATTTGTGGATAGCACTCCTTATATATATATATATATATATATATATATATATATATATATATATATATATATATATATATATATATATATATATATATATATATATATATATATATTGAATTTATTGTAAGTGGGTAGCTTATGAGCAAACGAATTAACCGTGACTGAACCAAATAAATATTTTATTATCTTCGGATGTATTTTATTCGGGTCCGACTTTCAGGATAATGAAAGATAAAAATGTCTAACCTTCATATAGTTGACGACACAAAAAATGGTTGTAAAACGATTCGAACTTGTAGGCCTGGCAATTTAACGGCCCTAAACATTTACTGCAACTGTGACAGTCTTCCGATTCCGGTTCCGGAAACAGGTATTACAAATAGCCAATATGAAACTTTCATCGATTTCTCGTGAAATGTTAACAATGTTAATAATAAATGTTAATGTTAATTACACCACTAGGTGGATTAAAATAGTTTTGTTTTATTCATTAAGACATATAATAACTAATTCCTAAAAATATGAAGAATAACTTAATCTTATATTTTTACTTTGCAGCATTCGAAAAAAAAGTCCACATCATGATCAGAAAAATAACTAGGTTCTCTGTTTATAGCTATCGCAGAGCTGAGATTCAATATAAAATTGATAAAAATTATCACATATTGTACTGAAAATATTCTTACCGTCCGATTTCACACGTTCACACGCAATAAAAAACTACCGATTAGGTGGGCGTGAGCGCTATGAAAAGGTGCCACGTGAACCGCTTGACTCGTGTCAAAATATTTACCCGTATTCACTTCAATACCACTTCCGCCACCACTGCCACCAATTTAGTCAGCACAATTGTGTTCTAATTTTTTGTTAATTGGCACAATGCCACAGTTGCAATTGCCTCGTCGATAGAAGGGACTGGGAACCCGCAGAGCAAATAAGCTTTCTATTAAAATGATAGGCGTCGAAATTGTTGGACGCACGTGATTTTTATGAGAGACACACCTCCGTTCGTCTAACCGTATGATTAACTTGAATGACGCATTTTTCGATGTTGTATTCATCTCGAACAACGTGTCCTCTACTCTCTGACTGCGACAGGCAACACGAAAACCCGTTAACATAAAACAGCACATTAGAAGCAAAGTAACAGTCTCAACCTAATGTACTAAGCCGAATCTAATTTCAATCTAGAAACACTGACGTAGAGAGTCAAACAAGAAAGAAAGAGCGACTAATATCCTAATCCTGGAGTGAGGCAATCGCACTTAGTGCGATACAGGTTAGGACAAGACTAGCAAAACGAACAGTAGAGGGAGAATCAATTACCAAACATAAAACAAAACCATCAAAAGTTTGGTTCGCAAAAAAATGCTGCGGACTGAAGAAAAAAAAAATACACAACCTTCATGACATCAAAGGGAAAACTTTTGCAAGTGTACGGTCCATACGAATACATACGTGCACAAACACATCGGTTTCCTGTTGCCAAAGCAAAAACTCTGAACAAGTTTTTTTTCTTTTTCCTAGAATTTTGGCCAACAGTTTAATGTTGCACTCGTCAATGTCTGAAATGGAACGTCTAGCAGAAGAGAATACTTTCGGCAGGTTTCATGAAAATTTTATGTGTATTCTAATTCATTTGAATAGGATATGTAGCTGATTTTCAGTCGAATATTGTATAATTTGTACTTAATTTTTATTTTCCTATTTATCATTACATAAATCTATTATTTTTTTGCCTAACATATAATAGAAAAGTAATTTATAATTTTGTTTTCACACAAATTTTGACTCCAATGAAAAGTTTTACGGTCTCGTAGACTATCTATTAACTTTTGTTAGTAACCGGCTTCCGGGTACGGAGCAACTGGATAGATGTTTAAAATTTTGAACCGTCACACAGTGGTCCAAAACTGGAAAAAACGGTCAACAGTCTGTACTGACTTCCACTGATTTTTAAGAGCTAGCGTGTCTTCGAAGAAGTTTTACAAGATAATATTACGCTTCTTTTGAATGTGGCATCTTAATTTTTGTTAAGGGAGTAGTACCAATTTCAAATAAAAATATATTTTTCTCAAATTTCTTTTTTTCTATCTCGTTTGGAGGGAAAAACATTTGCAGTATTTTTGCTGAAGATATAAATAATGTAAAAAAATATTTTTTGAGATATACTCACTTTATTTTAAAAACAGTTTTTTTTTGGATTTATCTACGTAGAATCTACCTCTATTACCTAAGTATCTACTACAAAGTGCGCGTAAACACGCATAAACATGCTCATGTTTGCACGCGCAACTAAAGCAAATTGTTGTGATTTTTATTTTGTTTACTTTTTGTCAATTAACAATATTAGAAAAAATCTAAGTGGAACTCGATGCAATATTTTTAGGACTTTTCAAAGTTAGTTTTAAATATTGAAAATTCGAAAAATTATCAAAAGCTCAACACATATTAAAAAAATGGAAAAATGTTTTCCAAACAAAATATGAAAAAGTATTGTATAAGTGCGACGAGATTTCATTTCTAAACGTGTAAATAAATTGAGCTATCGCGAAGCTACACGTTTTTTAAGACTATATGTTTATCGTGCGAAGCTCAATTAGAGATGTGCGAAGCAGCTCATAGCGGTGAGCAGCTCCGAACCGATCGGCTCACTAATGGGAATCGATTCAATGTATCAGCTCTTCAGCTTATTTAGATTGAACTGAAGGTTTGTTTTGAGCGCCGTTTTTCTTACTCCGTTTTTCTTTCATATGCATGATCGAAATCATTAATGTACAAAGAGCAATGCTATGCGAACTAACTTGTCTGCGAATTATTGCTATGTCATATTTGATAATATCTGCAAAAGTGGCATCCTTGAATGTACCTTAGCCTACTGAGTGAAAGGTAAGATTTCTTATTGACAATGGCTCATTCAATCTGTTAAAGAAGCCGAAGATCCGTACACCTCGTAGCTTGTTTCCACCTTACCAGCAGGGATGCCAGGTCATTTTTTCAAAAATCTGTGATCAAGCCAATAACCTGTCTGTGCAAAATCTGTGCACGTTTCCCCGTTTCCATAATAGCGGATCGGAATCATTTTGGTAAGCAAAAAAAAATCACACTATTTCCTACCGCTCTGTAATTTTTGGTGCTAAACTGTGATCAATTTCAAAAATCTGTGATCGATTTCAGAATCTGTTTAAATCTGTGACTATTTTCAGAAATCTGTGCCATTTTTTAAATCTGTGCAAAAGGTCGAAAATCTGTGAAACACAGATTAATATGTGAACCTGGCTTCCCTGCTTACCAGTGCGGTGAACTGGTGAGCTGCGGTTCTTTTAAAAATAGCTGTGAGGTATCAAAGCAAAGCAAAGCAAAGTCCTGGCATTACACATTCCTTTTGTGAAATTTGGCCTTTCTGTTTCAACAGACTTCGCAGCCGATTCTTAGTGTACAGAATCATTGCATAGCTAGTACTATAAATCCTACTGACACTAAGAATCCTTCCAGGTCGGGGCTCGAACATACGACAACTGGCTTGTAAGACCAGCGCCCTATGCATTGAACCACCAGGCCGGGTGAGGTATCAGCTCACTTTAAAGATTCGATTCACTGGAATAGCTCAGGAGCGAATTGCCCATCTCTACGCTCACTGCAAAAGTGAGTTGCAGAAATAGCAAACGCGTGACGCCCTCCGTTTCTTAACCATGCATGGTTTCAGCATGGCCATAGGGGGCTTTCCATAAAAGACGTCACGCTTTTTCTTAACGATATTTGACTCCCCATCCCCCCTTTGTCACAAATTGTCACAGAAGCAAAGACCCCCCACCCCCCCCTATGTCACATGTCACGAATTCAAAATAAATAAAATTCATCTCAATTCATTCTCAATATGTATGACAAACCATACAAATATGAGGGAGAAATCGATTTATTACATGCTATCCCTAAAACTACAAAATCATCGGAATTATTTTATTAATATCAACTAGCGAACCCCTGCACACTTCGTAGCGCAATAATATTAGATTAGATGTGAATAAATCAATACTTCTTTCAATCAATTTGAATGGTTATTGTCAATAAATCGGAACCTTTTTATATCGCGGATCACAGGTTGAGAATAGCTGCTCTGCGATAAAAAAAAAAACATTTTTTGTTTCTCCATTTTCGGTGAAAGTGTGTTAAACTGATGGTTTGCCAACACGCGAACAGGCAACATACAATTTTCCATATAAAAACTCAGACTTCATGACACAAACTCGTTACTATTACTCTTGTGTTTTATTGACGGTAATATGAAAACCAAACGGATAGAAAAATGACGTTTAAATTTGAACGACATGCCAGTGGGTATTATTGGAATCGTTTTCTCGATAACATTTGCCATGACCCTTTTAACTTTGCACTTTTTTCTGCACTTGCTCCTGTACTTTCTGTACTTATTGTTGTACTTTCTGAACCTATTCTTGTTCTTTCTGTTCTTGTTTCTGAATTTTATGTATCAGTTTCTGTACCTGTTTCAGTACTCTGTATTTCCCTGTACTTTCTCTACATGTTCCTGTCCTCTCTGCATTTGTTCCAGTATTTTAACTCACAAAATCAGAATAATCAAACGACCTGAGCGAAATTCGGTTTCAGAAGAATGTAATCATGATTGTTTGCGATCAATGAAGTTGAATGATAAAATGAGTCTCATCAATTTCTCAGTGTGTGAGAAAGTCGATGTATCGTTTCAAAGAGGTGAAAAATGTCAATGTGATGATTCCCAAACGCCGTTTCTGTCCATGATGTCCAACATTCTCCAATATTTGGACTTAATTTTGCGAAAAATACGCACAAAATCTCCCAAGGTATCAAGCCATTATTGGTGCTGAAGGTGAAGGGATTTGACAGAAATAGTTGAAAAATGTTTCCATTCCTGTTATAGCGACGCAAACACCTATTTTCAACTTACTCTGAAAGTCAATCTATCGAACAGAGATAGCAGATCTCACTCTGACAATTAGTTTTCGCATAGAAAATGACTACTGGAGTTGCGATGAACGGGGAAGTCGTTACCCTTCCAAATTATATTCGCATTTCACTCCAAATTTATTTCATTTATCAATTAAATGTACTTTTTGTAACAGTTTTATTTGGGTTAGTCTACTGAAATTCAAGAAGTATGACTACAACTGGCCCCAACTGGTGATGTTAATTTTACTTTTCGAGGAATTTGTAATGTTTATGTAAAATTTAAGCCGAAAAAACATAAAACATTCTTTGGATTCAAATGGAATTGGTCCATTGCACACTTCAATCTTGTTGTTTTTGGATGAAAGTTCAGTGCATTGTGACAACAATAATTACAAGCATCGTGAAGATAGAGATTCACATTTCTGAACTTTTAAAAAACACTTTCTTTTTTATGTCGTTCTTTAATTTGAATTGACGGCATTGACGTCGAAAAATGAAAACCTGTATGCTGTTCATTTGGCGCCCATACCTGATTGAACATGTGGTTCGAAATAAATAAACACGTGAATCAAGTAGGCTCATATTCATATTTTGCTCTCCAGTGTGCAAGCATTACACAACTCGATACGTGCCAAACAATCATCGTAGATCTAGCATGCACTGAGTGGAAAATTTCCAAGTCCATAGAAAACAGTTTTCTAGATTTTCTCCACTTTCCCGAAGGACTTTCCTTATGTACTATAGCCTAAAACCTCCGCATAAACGTCACCTTTCGAACAAAAAAAATCATTTGAAGATCGGCCCACGCATGCCAGAGAACATTAGCAACACACACTTTTTTCGCTATATATATATATATATATATATATATATATATATATATATATATATATATATATATATATATATATATATATATATATATATATATATATATATATATATATATATATATATAGATTATATAAATTAACAAAAGTATTTAGTTGGAATTGATGAAACATTTAAATCATCTGTTTTATTCCTCCTAGGGGTACACAAATATATTATTGTTTTAGGTAAAGAATAATATTTCCTTAGTGTAGCATACAGGGTTAAGAAAATAAAGACCAAAACCTCATAAAAACGAGATCACTGCCGAAGAATCTTTTCAAGATCAGTTGATCAGTGAATTTCAAATCACATCCATCAATATTGGTGCTGATCTTCCGTCACACAATGGGTAGTGATTTTGAGCTAAAATGATTCTTGATTTATGTAAGTGCAATCATTGGATGATTCGATAAGCTTTGATGTTGATGGAGGAAAATCACATATGATCAAGATAAGACATGACATGATCTACGTCTGAAATCGTTGATCTCCCACCCTTTTTCAAATGGAGTACAATTGAATAAACTGCATCAGAATCAGATAAGAGAAATTCTTATGATATACTTTTATAAATCCTAGAAAATCAAATTACTGTAAAAATTGTCATTGCATAACATAAGTTAAACCGTTTGAAGGCATCTCTTTCTTTTTTACTCATATTAGGCAAAATTTATAAATTTCGCTAATTTACTCGCTCCTCCGTGCACTTTTGCTGATCACATCAGAAATGATTTCCTGCATCATTCATTTCCGAATTTACAAGAAGAAGCTTTTACATCAACAAATACACGTTTTCCTATAGAATGTAAACGTTTATTGTGGAGATTTTTTCAGGAAATAGGGCAAAGCAGTAATATAATTAGATATTTCAAAAATGTGCTCATTGAATATATTGGACGTCACATTCCAAAAACCTCCCCCCCTTCCCCCTGTCACAAAAGGTCACGTGTTATGAAACACCCCCTCCCCCTTGCGACGTGACGTCTTTTATGGACAGCCACTAGTGAAAATGAGCCACACGAATAGTACTTAGGATATTTTCATTGGAAAATAAATTAGATTAGGAATATATTTTCTATGAGTATTGTAAAAGTTTGCTACATTAGGTTGCATATTTCGCTTCGGCACAAGGTTTCCTAGATAAAAATAGGTAAAATGATGTATAACTTTTTCGGAAAAAATAAACCTATACATTACCTTGTCCAAAACTATGGAATTTTATATTTTCTACATTTTTTCCAAACAAAGTATGTTTAAAAAAATAACTTAAAACAAGTTATGATTAGAAAACTAGTTTTAAGGGGGTTGTCATAATTCAATAACTAAAACTAACTTTGACAAGGTCTAAAAAAAAGTTCCATCGAGTTCCACTTAGATTTTTCTTATAGTATTGGGCATATCTTTTCCTATAAATTATGTAAAAATCAGCTGCATAAAGTTGCATGTTTCGCTTCGGTGCAGGGTTTTATCATAGGTAAAAAAGGTAAAATGTTGTACAACTTTGCCAGGAAACAACAAACCTATGGGATTTTTTATTTTCTTTAATTATTTCAAACAAAGTATATTTAAAAAAATAAATCGAAGCAAGTTATGAATAAAAAAACTGATTTTAAGGGGGTTGCCATAAAAACGCTTTGTATATCCGAAACGGTTCGACCTAGACTTTTGGTATATTTGACAAAGTAAATTATTTTCAATAGTTCTAAAACTTTGTGGAAGGAAAAAATTTCCTATCTCTTCAGAAAAAAAGTTATGGTTATATTTTTTGTCAAAGTAGGTCATGAACAATTAGGGATGGAATCAAATTACGCGGTATATATTTGTAAATAATTTCTTAAAAGCAACTATATGCATTAAAAGAACGGCTTGGCAGCTACTGATTTATGTCCACGTTTTGCCTTTCTCATATAGAAAGGATATGCAATCACTGTGATAACCGACTTTTGAACCGAGGCCCGGAGGGCCGAGTGTCATATATCATTCGACTCAGTTCATCGAGTACTCAAAATGTCTGTGTGTGTATGTGTGTGTATGTGCGTATGTGTGTATGTAACGTTTTTTTGCACTAACTTTTCTCGGAGATGGCTGAACCGGTTTTGTGGTCCCATAAAAAATTCTTGAATATTGTTTGGATCCGACTTCAGGTTACGGAAGTATGGGGAAAGATGTGCAAAAAAATATAAAACTAGGTGTACTAACTTTTCATTGACATGGCTGAACCGATTTTCACAAAATTAGATTCAAATTAAAGGTCTTAAGATCCCATAAGAAATTTCTGAATTTCACTTTTGATCCGATTTTTTTTCCGGAATTACAGGGTGATTAGAGTAAAACTTAAAACGACTAACAATTTAAAACTACTTACTCACTTTTCTGAGAGATGTCGTGACTGATTTTCACAAAATCAGATTCAATTGAAAGGTTTTGTGGTCCCGTCAAAAAATTATTGAATATTGTTTGGATCTAACTTCAGGTTACGTATATATGGGAAAAGATGTGTAAAAAAATATAGAACTAAGTGCACTATTATTTTTATTATTTTTACGTTTCGTGTTTGACTGATCAGTGCAGAGCAGTTCAAATTGAACTGCTAAGTGCACTAACTTTTCAGGGAAAATGACTGAACCGATTCCCATAAAATTAGATTCAAATGAAAGGTCTTAACATCCCATAAGAAATTTCTGAATTTACCTTTTGATCTGACTTTCAGTTCCGGAATTACAGGGTGATTAGAGTAAAACTTACAACTTAAAACTACTTACTCACTTTTCTGAGAGATGGCGTGACCGATTTTTACAAATTATGATTTAGATGATTGGTCTGATGGATTTATACAAAACTGAATTTCACCCGGATCCGACTTCCAGTTCCGGAATTACAAGATTTAGAGTATTATACAGTGAGGCAAAATATCGAAAAATATTTCAAAATAGGGTTCAAATCAGTTCCAAGTTGGTCCAGTCCCCGACGTCCGGTTCCGGAAGCACCAAAAACAGTGTTCGCAAACTCTAAAATGGAATGAACTCACTTTTCTCAGCGATAGCCGATTTTCACAAACAATGATGAGTCGAACTGATCCGGAAACGCGAAAGAAAATTCTGCACACTTGGTGCTCAGAAAGTGGTGTCACGTACAACGAAATTGCAAAACGGGTGAAAGTGCACCACACCAGTGTCAAAAATATTATCGAAAAGTTCCCTTTCCATTAAGGATTTGCTCCGATCCGGTAAGAAAACGGGTCCCAGTCAGCCCGGCCGGGACTTAAAAGTGGTTGAGTACATCAGGAAAAACCCATCGGCGTCGACGCGGGATTTGGCAAGCAGTTCAACACCAGCATCGGGTTGATTCAACGGATCAAAGTTCGGAACTCCCTGAAAACGTACAAGAAACAGAAGGTGCCGAAAAAGTCCCTGGTACAGCAAGTTCAGGCCAAAACAAGAGCGCGAAAACTGTATAACCGGATTCTACAGAATAAAGACGAATGCATCCTGATCGACGACGAAACCTACGCCAAGGAAGACTCTCGTGCGCTGCCCGGACCGCAATATTATACGAAATCGGTGTACCAGGATCTGGACGACGCTGACACTCCGGTGGCGATGGAAAAGTTTGGGCAGAAGGTGTTGGTCTGGCAAGCAATTTGTAGCTGTGGTTTGCGGTTGCCGATTTTCTTCACGAAAGGCACAATTAACGCCAAGGTGTACGAGGAAGAATGTTTGAAGAAGAGAATGCTGCCACTGTACAGAAAGCATAAGACTCCTCCTCTCCTCTGGCTGGATTTGGCTTCAGCCCACTTCGCCAACTCCGTTCTATAGTGGTTGTCAAAAAATAATGTACAATTCGTGGAAAAGGACATCAACCCACCGAACTGCCCGGATCTTCGGCCAATTGAAAGGTATTGGACAATTGTCAAGCGGCACTTTCGGAAGGAAGGTACAGTGTCCCAAAACATGCAGGAGTTAAAAAAAACTGGACAGCTGCCACCAGGAAAGTCACAAAAGTTACTGTGCAGAATTTAATGAAGAATGTCAAGTCCAAAGTGCGAGCCTTTCACAGAAACTAAGATTTTCTTCAATATAATCAGTGAAATGCATAAAAATGTAATTTTTCTACAATACATCGAAAACTGATGTCAAAATATGTTTTTTTTCGTTATATTATTCAATAATCAATGTTGCTAACTACTTTTCGATACACTCCTTAAGTGCACATAACTATTTTTATTTTACCTTTTTTTATAAAAATATAACATAGATATAGAATTCGCTCAAACTTTAGAAACTTTTTTCCGAGGCCCAATCGATTCAGCTCGACGAACTGAGCAAATATCCGTGTGGTCAACAAAGAGGTCGAGATCTCAGAGATGGCTGCACCTATTTTGATCAAACTAGTCGCAAATGGAAGGTCTTCCCCGTCACCCTGGACGCTATTGAATGGTTTTGAGATCGGAAGTTTTATGTCAAAATTTTTAAGTTTTTCGACAAAATCTGTCACAATTGACCTTGAAAACAGAACTTAGATTCCGCACGGTAATATCTATCCAACAAACCACAGATTGTGAAAATCCGTCTGTTCTAACGGAGATAACGATATTTTTGTGTAAGCGGCATTTCACCTTATTCCAGTAGTAAAAGTTCTAAGCGCTTGATGATAAAGCGAGGTTTCGGAAAAAAAGTGAAACACGATTTTCAATACTGTTTTAGGCAATTGTTTCTTAGCCCCTAAAAGACTATGCACATCACCCTTTTTGCACCGGTTCGTTTTTGTCAACATAATCGTTCGAACATGAAATATTTATTAGAAAGATGGCAGAATTTTCAAATTCAAAACAATTCATATTTATTTTGATTTATACTGTATGCAACTATAATTGCTGGATGAACACAACTTCTTACTCCCTTATACCATTCGAAGAAGTTCGTCGTGATTAGCAAATTTGTGTGTGAAAAATATTTCCAATAATTTTTCTCGGAGATGGCTTAACGGATTTCTACATACTTAGACTCATATGAACAGTCCCATGCTACCATACAAGATTTTCGAGTTTCATTTGGATCCGACTTTTGGTTCCGGAACTACAGGATAATATATGTAATGAGATTCAAATAATGTCACTCATTTTGCTAGTAGATGGCTAAACCGATTTCGTCCATCTAATATTCAAATCAAAGGTCTTAAGGTCTCATAAAAACTGCTTGTTTTTCATCCATATCCGACTTCCGGTTCAGGAGATACAGAGTGATTAGTGTAAAAATTTCACATAAATTTATCGGGGTTGAAAGTCGAGTACCAAATTAACTTATTTCAGTTTTACCGGTATTCGGTTTTCGATCCTGGAAGATAATCAAAAATATTATGTGGAACGCACTACGATTTTTCTAAGTTGGCTACACTGATTTTCAAAAACTTCGAATCTAATGGAAGGGTTAACAATCCATTAGACGAATTTCTACGGCTGCACCGATTTCCGAAAGTATCGGGAATAGAGAAGCTAACAGAAGGCAATTTATTAAACAAGAATTCAAATTAAAATAAACTTAGGGTCCCATACAAAATTGGTGAATTTTATCTGATTCCGACTTCCAGTATTGAAAGATGACGATATCAAAATATATTCAAAGTTGGACTCCAAACTATTGCAATTTATTCACCATACTAAGTCGTGAACATTTTTGGTTATGCTGGTCTCTGAACTTTTTGATCTTGTAGGCCTGGCTATTTGATGGTCCTAAAAGCTTACTGCAACTGCGACAGTCTGGATTCCGGTTCCGAAAACAGTTATTCGAAATGTCCAATGTGAGACTGGCATCAAAAACACAAATCTCCAAATATCGAGAGGAACGTGCCATTTGAGCCAATTTGTTCTGATTCCTGATTCCTGCATCAATTTATTGTAAAATGTTCATGGGAAAGATACCATTATACCACTAGGTGGAGTAAAACTGTGTTTATGCATTGAAATACTTTTTGTTCAGTTTTTTACAAAAAAAAATAACTAACAATTTAATTCTGCGGTAGCTCTGTGATTAAGCTGCCAGAATCTGTTATAAGTTGTAGATTATCAGAACATTCAAATGGTTTGTCTTGCTTCCATAAAAAGATCCACAACGACGTTGGTGGAAAGTAACGTTTGTTCAAGCATTCAAGCATTTGGTTGTTGTTGTTGTTGTTTTTTTTTCATAAATACGTTTATTTTTTAAGGCAGTTTACATAAGTTTTTCTTCGCCGTTGCATCACTTGTACATAAAATTCTTATCCTAATGTAATTCTAACATAGTCACAACGATTTGAATTTATTTATTTAAACATATTCCTCTTATTACTTGAATATCATCTTAGGTAACTCGTCATTAATTATGAAATCTACTCGGAAATATTATTTGAACCAAACGATTAACTTCTATAAATTATAAAATAAGCTGTTATTTTCAGGCATTTTGTTGATAATTTCATAACCTGTTTCGAGTTTGTTTGTATCATTACAAAATTTTTATTCTAATTTAGCTATTGGTTGAACTCATGGACGCAGCTGGAATCAGAACTAAGTCTTAAAAGGGTCATTTATTAAATTGAAACTCCAATTTTCTTTATGAAAAGATAAATAAGTTTCATGTATGGAAGGTCACGACAAATTGTTGTTGTTGTTTTATTAGCAGTTTAACCTTCCGGTCATTCACTGCAAACATTTTTTTATTTGTTATACAACAGGTTTCCAGTGCTTCAGTCGTCTTTGGAACTATCGTGTACAGAAGCTGAGTTCCAACAAATTGAACTTAGAACTAAATCGAATGGAGTTAACTTATGTTATGTTTCGAAGTAATTGAATCTAGAGACTGTAATGTTTGAATTTTTTATGATCAATTCCTTCAGTTTTCCATCTTCAGTTTTATTTGTTCTTTAATCATTTGTTATTATATCAGGAACTCTCTGCAGAATGACTAACTTAATACTATTATTTAGTGCAGTGAATAGTACACAGTTTGTTTATTTTAAAATGCGTATTCTATGTTTAATGTCAATCATTCGCAAAGCCATGTTGACATGTAACCATTTTCACTATCCGTTCGTATTAATCGAAAGTGCTCTCCACATGGCCGTTAATGGGTATCTGCAACGTAAACAAGATGTATATTTTATGCGGGATACATTAGCCAATTTACCGAAAACCGTTTTACGGGCAGTTACTAAAACGTTTTCCAGTATCATAAAGCGAGCAGCTGAAAAAAAGTAAACGATCTTAATTAAAAAAAACATGATTCCTTTTATCTGACAGAGCATAAAAAGCTTAATGTACGTTCAACCGTCCACCCACCCACCCACTCATCCATCGACAGGGAATCGTTTGAGCTCCAGCATCCCACATCATCGCTCCGGGGCTCGCTTGTTTGATATCGCTTTTGTCCCCTTTCCCCTCCGCATCTATAGGTAAGTGCGATCCTTGGAGCCAACCGATGGTTCTTTCATTCGTTCGTTTTAGCCAGCTGCCAGCAGCGCATATCCGCTCAAAAGTCTCCACCTCCCAAGCCCGCTGATTTCTGTATCTGATAGATGGATAGATAGATAGATAGATAAATGGAGCAGCCCCATCTTTCTCACTGCCGAGGTTATATTTTTCATAAAAGCATTTAAATGTATTTCCAATAAATATAAAGGCAAAAACGTTTTTCTCATTTTGGATAAACACTAATAAAAGTTGATATATCCCAAACGTGAAAAACAAGCAGCCTTTCGTTTCCCTCTCGAGCTCTCGTTCCACATCTACTCGGTTTCGATTCGACTCTGAACTCCCAGTGGGAGTCAGTCTGATTTTCGAGGGTCACACATCACAAGCTGAAGTTTCCTATACCGGTTTGTGTGATTCGGAACAGTTTTACCAGACCAAAATGATAACTCGCAACAACACCAAAGTCTGTGTACCATACCACTGTTCATTGGTGATGATGCTGATTAGATCGTCTCAAGATTGTTTTCATTCGAATAAAAATACTTCTCTAAAGGAATAAGGAAAAATATGCCAATGGATATAAGGTAAGAAAGATATGTTTTGACAAATGTTTGAAGATTTTTACGAATTGATTGAAATAAAAATTCCTTACCTTTACCTTACCTTTACCTTACTTTTACGTTTACTGGAAAATTCGGAGGATTTTCCGAGTATTGTCAAAAATAGCTCAGAAAAATGAATGTTTTTTTGATCTTTCAAAATTATTTGGAAAAATAATGCGATGACATGACAATTTTTTTCAGATAAACCTAATGCTGGCTACACGGATTACATTCAGAGACAATTTTGAAGAAACTTTTCACGTTTTTAATGGAAAATCAATGAATTTCATATAATAGATGTCGTTGTATTTTAACGATGTGGAAGTACTAAATGATATACAAATTATTTTGCAACGAAGCTAATTCAACTTATAAACAGAATGATGTTAGTTTTGTAAAGTTTTCCACAGATTATTTTTTCAATGAAATGAAGAAAATCCGCTTCAGTTTGAATGTGTGTAATAATTGTGAAAGATCTCAAGAACACCCATTTTTCTGAGCTATTTTTGATAAGACTCGGAAAGTCTTCCGAATTTTTTAACCATCTTTGTCCTGCAAATAGATAAAAGTTTTTTAATCGTCTGTATGTTTTTGGTTTTGGCAAATTTTTCAAAACTTTCATCGAAAATTTCCTAAAACCACCCGAGCGTGGTGATGAAAAGATGAAACTGTACCGAACCGTAATAATAAACAGAGCCCGGGCTCGCAAGGTGTATCGTGAATATTTGACTAAGTTTTTCTGCGCGATAATGAACGATGAAACTAACGTGTTAGAAGACTTTAACACATGGATCAATAAGTCCCGAGACTAACAATGGAAACAACATTTTTTTTTGCAAAATTTTTTTTTATGCATCAACATAATCAGTTTTTAGGGTGATTCCAACGTTTTTCAAATTTTTCAATACCATGTTTATAAAAAAAAATTATCTTTCGCTTCAAAATAAGCTTCAGTTTCAGCGATGACCTCCTCATTTGAGCCAAATCTTTTTCCCTGGAGCATTTTTTTAAGATCAGCAAAGAGCCAGTAGTCACTGGGGGCTAAATCTGGCGAGTAAGGGGGGTGGGGAAGCATATCAAAGCACAATTCGTTCAATTTCGCCATTGTTTTCATCGACTTGTGGCAGGGTGCATTGTCTTGATGAAACAGGATTTTTTTCTCTGCATGTGCGGTCGTTTTTTTGCGATTTCCTCCTTCAAACGCACCAGTAAGTCAATATAATAATCACTGTTGATCGATTTACCTTTTTCGAGGTAGTCAATGAAAATCACGCTATGCGTATCCCAAAAAACTACAAGGATCAGCCCCATGGGGTTGTTCGAGCCATTGATGTGGAACAAGGCAACCAAAATTTCTAATGATCTACAATCAAA
Source organism: Malaya genurostris (assembly GCF_030247185.1). Lineage (NCBI taxonomy): Eukaryota > Metazoa > Arthropoda > Insecta > Diptera > Culicidae > Malaya > Malaya genurostris. Next base: position 4,826,552 of record NC_080571.1, read on the forward strand.
CAGTTCAATCAATCGTCACACTTTTGAATTCACAAATGCATGAGAGTCTGCTTAGATTGAACTTTATTAGGAACCATAACCGAACACGCGAACCCAGAACATAGACTTTATTTGTCGTGATTTGTACATGATACGGATATCGATATTTAAGCTTGCGATACGGATATCGATATTTAAGCTTCTCTTCGCCAAACTTCAAGTTTTGTATGCAAGCAACTATTTTTATAGCGTTTCTCTACCATTACAACCATTCTGCGATTTCGGTTGAAGCGAGTTTCTTATTATCAATTGAGTTCATCTTATATAAATTGGAAATTAATCTTATGCACTCCAAATTTACCCTGGGGTAGTTGTCAATTTGTCAGGCGAAACGAAATAACATGGAATTTCAGCCGATCTGCATGACACAAGATCAGAGCATACCAATTAAAGCTTAAAATCGTTTTATGGCACTTTTTGTCTTGCTGTCTAGCAACAACCTACCCTTAGCATGCTACTCATTGGACTGAAACGTTAGCTATAATTTTGCTTATATTTATAGATTCGAGTGCTTCCAGCAGCTTCGCTTTAGCATCGATTGACCAATCAGAGCGATGCTCTCTCTTTGATACATCGCTTACTTCTTCAAAACCGTCGACTATGGCAGGGAAATCCAGTATGCCGGAGATTTTTTTGCAGACAAAATAGGACACTGCTAGCTATTAATCAACATTTCAATGATACACAATTAAAAATACATGCCTATGAACATTCAAATCAATACGTAGAAATATTTCCAATCAAATGGTGACATAATATTAATAATTTATATAAAATTGACTGAGCTGTAATTGTTCAAAACCTGACCACATTTCTACGTGTATTTTCCTTGAGTTTTTAGTTTGCATGCCTATATAGAAATCAAAAATGTGTTCCACATTAAAACTGACGCCATTACTTTGCCAGCTGACTGCTGCGTTTTCGGACGCTTCGGACGGCTTTCGCCAGCTGTGCGCCACTCAGATGACTGCCGCTTCGACTCTGGAGTGTAGTGATGTATCCATGTTTCGTCCATGGTCACGTAACGACGCAAGAAATCTTTTTTGTTGCGAGTAAATAGCGATAAACTGCTTTCTGAATCATCGACTCGTTGCTGTTTTTGTTCCATCGAAAGCAATCGCGGCACCCACTTGGAAAAAACCTTTTTCATGCTCAATTTTTCATGAAGGATAGTAAATACACTTCCATATGATATCTGTGTCATCTCAGCAATCTCACGGAGCTTCACTTTACGATCTTTCATTATAATTTTTGTAACTTCACTAACATTTTCCGGTGTAACGGCTTCCACAGGTCTACCCGAGCGTTCCGCGTCATTTGTGTCGGTACGACCACGTTTAAACTCGGCGAACCACCGACAAATCGTTGCTTTTGATGGACAAGAGTCCGGATAACATTTTTCAATCCGTTGTTTCGCTTGCACGGTGTTTTTACCCATTAAAAAACAATGTTTTATCAAAACACGAAACTCGTTTTTTCCATTTTTTAAACAAACTACAAAACGACTTTACTCCAACCTCGATAACTCAGCTGTTTCTGTTGGATCGACTTAAAATTTTGACCCGTTTCAAGCAAAGGTTAGTACTCTAGAAAAACGTGGTTACTGGTTTACTACGAGCGCCATCTCTGCTTTAGTCTCGGGACTTATTGATCCATGTGTTAATGTTGTCGCTTCGTAACCGTTCCATGCTGATGATAGTTGCCTGATGGCATGTTTGAACAGCTAATGCATATTGTATTGTTTTCATCACGAAATATATCGGCCACCAATTTTTCACTGGCGTTGTCGTTTTTTTTTTCACTGGGTATAGAAACCCTAATGTATGGAAAACAACCATGCATAGAATGTAATGCCAAGACTTTGTTTTGCTTGATAATTGAAATGCTCATGCAATCCAAGAAACCCATGGCATCCCAGTAGACAGGTTGACATTTTTATCCCTTGAATATCTCCTCAACCAACTCCTGGCTGGATTTGCGTTTTTGATTTGGACATTTCTCAAACAAAGACTCTGCAATTTCTCTGCGGGTCAGCTTCGAACATTGCAGCAAATAACTCAAGCATAATTACCGTTTGTTGTTTCGATTGTTGTTAATTTAAATAGGATACCGTCACAGATCGGTAAAATGTACGCAATGCTGTTTCCTACAGAGACAGGCAGTCAAAGAGCATGGTTGGACTCGGTGCTGCAGCAACAATAGAAATAGAAATTGAATCTCATTTCAATTCGACATATGCGTACCCCGAGGGTACTCATCAGGGGGGCGGAGTTACTCCAGTTTCCCTTCCCATTCTGCTGCTGTGCTGTTCTCGAGTGTAGTTTTGACTGGATTTCTAGCTACCCGTCGATCTCCATTCGAAGTACAGGGGGAACACTTGTTACTAGCCCTGATGCATCCCGAGAGCACCTTATGTTGCGTTTTGGCGAATATCGACAGGATGCTTGATCCCTTCATAATCGGTATCATTCTGAGATGACCGAGTAGGAATGCGAACAATACTTTGTTATTCCGTGTGCGGTTCTTTTCACCATCGCTGCCGGCCCACCCTTCAACGTCATGTCGTTCTCGCCAGGCGCGATAATTATGGGCCTTTCTGCCTTCGACTTTCTTCTTGATGTTCCAGAAAATCCACCCACACACGTTACCCTCAGCACTAGTAGTAGATTGTATGTATGCGATCGTTCGAAGCAGGGAGGAAAAATAGCATCCCTCCCAAACCTATACGTAGTATAAAATTGCTCAGTTCTGCAGGGTGGCTCTCGAAGAAAAGCCAAGTGTAACATGTCGTTCATAATCTAAATTAGACTTTTTTCAATAGCAATTACTGCACTCTCTTAACGTTCTCAGCATGTTTCGTATTTCAATGCTCATTGATGGTGACATCGGCAGTGGATGAAAGGTGGTTGGTTGGTTGGACGGGGAGGGGTGGCTTTTGAATGAAGCGAGAATCAATGGTCTGATGATGATCGGCTGCGTTCGAAGGGTGCGGTATGTGGCAGTACGTTTAGCTCTAGCCGCTCTTGTGCTAAGTGAAGAGAGTATGTAAGTGCTTTTAAATGTAAATTGCTCGGAAATCCAAAGTGGATTTAAACCGTTGTTGTTTGGCTGTTTGTTTGCGCTCGGTTCGAAAGCGGAGAGCAGCAATCGAATGATAGTAATCAGACGTTCAGTCAATGTGTCAGGTGATATGCAGGTGATTGATTAGGATAGAAACAAAACGATTGCTCATTTGTTTCTTTGGATTCGCATTAAATGATCTGACAGTAAGACACTGTTTCGAAAACATTTATATCAAAGAGGCCGCTTTGCCGATTTCTATGATTTATCATCAACCTACAAAAAATACTCAACTCACACTCCGTCGAAATAATAGCGCTGTAGTTGTTTACATAAGCGAATATGTCGAGTTTCGTTCCAAGAGGTTCCAAGTAAGTAGCGTTTGCGGCACCAGGCTTTAACCTGATTGTGGTCGTTCATCGGGGAACCGTTTGATTTTCTGATAGTGATGTTGGGACACTATAGTGTCACAATTATCAACCATACAGCGATTCTCACTAAAACTTATATTACACAATTTTCAATGAGGCGAGTGAAGTCTTGACAACCAATTTCATCCGAATATTAAAAACTTTTCTTAATCCAACTAGTGGTGTGATAATGGCTTTCTCTCTCTTCAAAACATTCTCCTAAAAATATTTTTTATCTCTTTATTAAATAACTAGCCGATTAACCCGGCGTTGCTCGGAAATGTTTCGTGAAGGCAAGGCCGAAAAAAATTCTAGAAATTGTCCTCCTCATTGATACTCTGATTGTAATTGCTAATGAGCAGTGTCCCATCTCAGATCTCACAATAATCAAAATTTTCATGGTATTCTCGACAAATCGGGTCAGTTTATATTTGAACCCTTTTGTTAGAAACAGTCGACAGTTTTCTCAATTTACATAAAAAATGCACATTGATTGTATGATTTCGTCAATTCAGATCAATGTTGAGAATATTTATTCCACTTCCCTCTTGTGAATATTTTTGTGAACCTCACTTAGTTAATAAAAATATGCTGTACTCGTAAAGGAGTACCAAGTTTTGGTAAAACTCGATCAATTTTTTCTTAGACTTTCCATGTTCGGGGTACTTACTCCACTCTCTCACCCTTAAAATAACCTTATAATCTATTTTGATTTAACTTCCTTTTTGTCAGTGAACTTACTACAGATCTCCTTCGTGATTACCCTGAGTAGTGTAGAAAGTATCAGTGATTTTAAAAAAATATCGATTTCCACCTTTGGTACATGTGCCAAACTTGGTGGCGATTCGTTTAGTTGTTTCGTAGTTGTGCTGAGACTTAAATACACTCGCGTTCATAAGCAGATAAAGATTAATTTCCCTTAGTTCTTCGAATTCCCTGGCAAAATGGAACCAGATCTTTTAAAATTATTGAAATAAAATTGCGTTACATTCAAATTAACAACATCAATACAATCTACTACGACCTTGAAATTCTTGCCACTCTCTCGTTTTACAAAAAATGGGAGATGAAAATTTATTTTCAAAAACTACTCCTTCTAGTCTAAATGTTGCTTCTCTTTAAATTATATGAATTTTGTCATTGACCCCATCATCTCTGAAGAGAAAGTATCTGCTGTGCCAAATTTGATAGCAATCCGTTCAGTAGTTCCGGAGTTATGCCGTTACAAACATTACACCCCTCTTTTTAAAGGAACTTGCTACATCCATCCCCCATATAATCATATCTAATATATGCAAACTGTTTCTATGGTCTTAAAAATGTATCGATTCTCGTCAAATTCGTCAAATTTTTTCATGACCTCCCATGTTAAGGACACTTACTACGCTCCCTCTCCAATTGTAATACTCTTATGACCGTCTCAGAAAAGCAAGAAGTATCTGTGCTAAGCTTGTTGGCAATCCGTTCAGTAGTTCCGAAGTTATGGCGTTACAAACTTACATCTATTTTAATATATGGACCATTCCACGCAAAATCAGCCACCCAAAATATTTTTTTCGTCTAACTATTTTTTTTTCGGTAAAGAACTCGAAAATATTCGACACGTATTTTTTTATTTCAATATGGTACGTGGAATTTCCGAGATATGATTTTTTGAAATTTCGCGTTAACAAAAAAGAGCCTTTTTTCAACAGCCTATACTGTAAAATATAATAAAGATACAAAAATTCGTCCAAGACATGAAATGTGCGTCTTTACCTTAGATTTCAAATAAGTGATTCCATAAAACAACCTTTGAAGTTGATTTGAAGAGAAAAATGAAAAACTAATAAACAATAAAGAAAAGTTCAAACTTGGGCTTTATTTTTTTTCTTTTCTTAATTGAAAAAATAAGCCATAGGGGTTTAACTCAATCTTGGCAAAGTTTTAGAGTGGAAAGATTAAACCCCTAAGGCTTATTTTTATAACTAAAAAAAAGAAAAAAAATTAGGCCCAAGTTTGAAATTTTTTTATTTGTTTGTAATTTTTAACTTTTTTCATTAAATTAACTTTAAAGTTTGTTTTATGGAATCACTTATTTGAAAACTAAGGTAAAGATGCGCATTTCATGTTTTGGACGAATTTTCATATCTTTATTATATTTTCCAGTATAGGCTGTCGAAAAAAGGCTCTTTTTTTGTAAACGCGAAACTTCAAAAAATCATATCTCGAAAATTCCACGTACCATATTGAAATAAAAAATACGTGTCGAATATTTTCGAGTTCTTTACCGAGAAAAAAAAAGTTAGATGAAAAAAAAAATTTTGTGTGGAATGCCCCATGTTGCGAATGCAACTAGAAAAAAAGACAGTTTTCCGGTTTTTTGAACGTGTATTCCATTTTATGCCATTGTGTTGAGCAAACGTTAAGGAACGTTAAAAAATTCCTGCCAATACAACACGAGTTTCTATAGCAAATCTTTGTATACATATTTAAGCATTAATCAAACATAATCACTGTACATAGTATATAGTTCCTTCAGTAATATTGCATATAGTTTATCAGATATAATTAATTAAAGTAAAAGAACTTACGTTTTAGTGTCCCTTTTCCTATTTAATATTAATGCTATCAGCCACGCTATAAGTAAATTAGTTTAAGGTTAGGTTAAGTTAATGAATTCACTTATTATTTTACCTTTCAGCAACATCAAATATAACTAGATATAATGATCCAAAATAACTATTGCATGTAACGGAGCTCACGTAGAATACAAATTACTGATTAACAGCTTAATACTATCGCAATATAAGCTCAATATAATCATAAAGAGTTTTCGACACCTCTTTTAGCAATGACCAGCAAATTTTTTTGCAAAATGTCTTACCCAATATCAAATGACGTTTTAACGTCCAGCGGCTCACCATTAGAGGGGAATCCGGTTGACAATATCACGGTGTTGGATGTAAGGGCGTCGCAACGAGGGGTTTGCGACACCCCATATATAGATTATTACGTGTGAGTTTACGAAGCATCACTATAGCAAGATGTTACTCATGAAAAATGTTGAGTTAAGTTTCTTTGAACTAATCGAAGCAATCTGAATGAATTTGTTCTAAAAATCAGTTCAAATTCGTGTCAGAAATTATGTGTGTGTGCACTTTTCGAAGATATTTTTACTGCTCAATTTTCTCAGAGATGTCTGAACCTATTTTAACCAGATTAGACTCGTTTGAAAGCTACTATTGGGTCATTGATCAAGTTCGAATATCGAATGGCGGTGATGTTTGGTTCCGGAGATATAATGGTATAAGTGACATAACCGACAAAACGCGTTGTATTTTTACCGCTCTAATGTATATAAGGGTGCCAATATTTTGGGATCACCTCTAATTTCGTAAAGCAGTGATGTTCAAAAGTTTAAGCACCTCGAAATAAAGTCCCCATGCAAACTTTGAGCTAAATCGGACATGGATTTGAAAATTTGAAAATTTTTGATCTTGAAAACCATGAGCTTTCCGAAATCGGAATTTTTTTTTTTTGATGTCAAACGTCTTAGTATTGCATCAAACGTCGAGATTTAGTATCATCTAAAAAAAAATATTTTTTTAAAAACATCGACTTTCTGGGATTTTTTCCAAGAGGGTTGATTTTTTGAACAAAATTTTTTTTCAAGATGACACTAAATCTCGACGTTTCATGCAATTCTAAACCTTTAGCATCAAAAATTTTTTTTTTAAACCGGGAAAACAAAAAACGTAAAAATTTTTTTAAACTGGTCTCAAAACTACACAAATCGATAGTCATTATCAGTAGGCAACTAAACAAACCGATTCCGGTTATCCTGGTTCCCGGTATCCGGTTCCGGAAATACCAGAAATAGTGGCCATATGTACCAAAATGGATCTCACTCACTTTTCTCAGCGATGGTTTGACCGATTTCCACAAACTTAGATTCAAATGAAAGGTCTTCCGGTCCCATACGGAATTCCTGAATTTCATCCGGATCCGACTTCCGGTTCCGGAGTTATAGGGTAAAGTGTGTTCAATATTGTGCCGGAAGTGCATATAATAGTGAACCCACTTCGTTTTCGTAAGGATGACTTACGCAATCAAAGCACTGTTTTATTCTGTATTTTATGCACAAACAATCTCTTGGTTTCTTTCAAAAATCGAAGAGAATAATTTTGAATAGAATACAACAATATTATATGTACATGAGAAAGGCATCATTACACCACTAGGTGGATTAAAACAGGTTTTTTAGATAACCATCACTCTTTTCGAAGTCAAAAATAAAAAAAATGAGCCCAAATTAGTGTCAGAAATTATTTTATAAAAAGATAAAAGAATCATGAGACTATTTTGAAGAAAGAGAAAGGTATTATCACACCATTAGGTGGATTGAGAAGGGTTTTTTTTTTTGTAAATTTTCCATAGTGAATGGATTATTGATGGAATTAACTCGTAGCTTGTAGGTTTTCGTAGGAGACCAATGATCTTCATGACCACTTTCCGTCTCGAAAGTCACATAAGAGGGTGTTGGTTTTGTTAATAGAATGCGTAAGACACGCCATTCATTCACATCTTCCCTTGTTTTTGCTCGATAGTAAGAGTCTCTCCGTTTTGCGCCAAACACATTTGAACCCATTTTTAACTCTCCATCAAGCAGAAGCAGAAGTTATTGGGATCTCTGTGAGTCATCTTAGAATTCGAAATGTAAAGGTTTACCTCATTGTGAAAATCATCGAACTACATCATTGACCTAAATTCAAATTATTTTCGTATGGTTATCTCATATTAACCATTGAAAAGTTTACCATAAATTGCTCAGCAATATGTTGTTATCTTCAGTACAACTAGAGCTGTTAATACAATTAAGGATTAGCTTATCACTCTTGCACAGACCGAATTTTGGTTTTCACTCTAAAGTAAATCATAAGTTACATAAGGAAACTACCGTAATTAATCTAAGTTCAACATTAAGCTCGAAGACTCTGATATGGATCAATCCGAATGTCAAATTTTCCACCTCGATAAGTATCAATTTGCTTGATGGGGAAGACTTGCTCACATGTAATGATGGCATAAGGAAGAAACTTAACGCAAAGTACAATAGTTGAGCATTATGCCAATGACGGTAAGCCTCGGTAAGTCACAATTGCGTGGCATTTGTATGTCGTTTTCCTATTGTATTTGGGCAACCATCAGAAAAACGTCTCTTCATGAGCCTTTTGCCTATGCATGTAGGCATCGGGAGCTTCTTTATGCTCTTTATGATAGAAAAAACGCGTCGAATTACGGAAAAAACGATAAAATTATCAAGACCTAGCTCGGGTGCCACTCTTACTCCTTCCAGTTCATGTTGGACGTCTCGTAAAAGCTAAAGCAGATGCTCTTCATTGTTGTATTTTTACTTTTCAGTCGTCATTATAGGCTTAAGAATGGCTCAGGTAGCCACATTCCATCAGTGCAAAAGGGACATTAGAAAATAGAAAAAAAGATATTTATATTTCCTTGGTTTCCTTTGCGTGGACTCAGTTTAAAACAACCTGTCAGTGATTGAGGAACCATTGGAAGACAATTGTAGTGACGCCTGGCCAAGATGAGACTTTCAAGGATCTCAACGTTGGCGATCGGTGCCGTGATATTAGCTCTGATGATCGGTGAAATTAGTGGTGATATGCACGATATTGACGGAAACGATATCGTTGGCCACAACGGGAACACAAACGGACGACAGGAAACCGCTCCGGGTCGCGGATTTGCTGAAACCGCCAAGGACCTCATCTCCAGTCCTGCCGGACAACTGGCCGTTTCGTTTGCTAAGGAGATGATCAGTCGGTCGGCTGGAAACAGTCAGGTGTGTTGATTCGTTCAAAATGTTTGGTGATTGTGAATTTAAAGTTTTTTTTCGGACATATATTTATTGAAATTTGTTCAACCAAAGTGTTCAATTGAGTCAGCTCTGTTAAAAAAACTTGGTTTTTAATCGTTTCTCTAAAAACGTGTCTCTCACAAAACGAAATCACTCAATAGCATCAGGTAGACAAACTCTCAATGGAAGACGGTACCTTTTTGAGATATATCATGCTATTTCCGAAAAGATGCTGCCCATGAGAAAAATATTTCCTTGTGTTTGAAAGATTGAACTACTCTGAGCAAAGGTGTCGGAGATGTATATGTTTGTAAGACATCAATACCATTAGAGACCAACCGTGTGCTGCTGCTCCGTTATTGATCAGGACAATTTGAGCTTTGAAAATGTATTGTTTTTTTTTGTTGTAAAACTGCTCGTTTGGGGATAACATGTTGTGCCACATTGTGTAAAAATGCAATAATCCCTCCATGCTGATCAATACCGACGTCGGCCACACCCGACCATAGATCTACTCGGAAGGGAAAGGATTGCTACTAGAGGTCGAGAAATCTTCTGCATTTAGTGATGTACTTTGACGTGAATCCGTCTTACTTTACTATGGGGCCCATTTTCAAAATTCACCCTATAGAAGAATGGATAGAATATAATCGTAAATATCTCGAGTTGTACTAAATGTAACTACACATTTTTATTTCATTTTCAACAATGTGCGATAATTATAAATCTTCCCAAATCACCCAGGCGGCACATAACGTTCCCGTTTTGGGACAGTCAATGAATTCAATGAACATAAACGCAAGTTCCGTAAAAACAGCAATCGCAATAATGAAGTCTTCATACTCTGCTGGACCCGACGGTATCCCGGCAGTTATTTTGAAGCGATGCTCTAGTGGTATTATAGTACCTCTATGTCTTCTGTTCCGACTGTCACTCATGACTGGAGTATTTCCTGATATCTGGAAATCTGCTTATATGTTTCCTGTGTACAAAAAAGGAGACAAGAAGAACATCGACAATTACCGTGGTATCACCGCTCTTAGCGCTATTCCTAAATTGTTTGAGCTTGTCGTTTTGGAACCTATTTTTAATCACTGCAAGCAGTACATCGTTGAAACTCAACACGAGTTCATGCCGGAACGCTCAACGGCCACTAACTTACTAACTTTCACGACGTTTATAACGGATGCTATGTCTAAAGGTCATCAAACGGACGTTGTCTACACGGATCTCTCTGCTGCTTTTGATAAAATTAATCACGCTATCACAATTGCCAAATTGGACAGACTGAGCTTCCAACATTCTTCGGTGGATTCAATCGTATCTTTGCAATCGACGGCTGGCAGTTAAGATCAATGAAAATGTTTCCAAGGAGTTTTTTGCTTTTTCTGGTATTCCACAAGGCAGTCATCTCGGACCACTGATATTTCTACTGTATTTCAACGACGTGAACTTTTCATTGAAAGGTTCACGATTATCTTTCGCGGACGACCTAAAGTTATTCCAAATTATCAAGACTCTTGAAGATGCCTGTCTCCTTCAAAGTGAGCTTGAAATTTTCTCCGAGTGCACAGTGGTTCAAAAGCGCAATTTCACGCTCTTAATTGATAACTCATAGGATCGTGATTTTTGAGGTACAGTATCGTCAGAAAAGTTGCTCAGAATGATAGACGCCATCTTTTGGCAAATTTTGTTTATGTGATTAATCCCCCTAAAAGTGAGATAAAAATCTGATCTGAAATACAATGAACCTTATCATTGCAAATGTCAAGGACAAGGATATTTGAAAAGAACATATCTCGCCTGCAGACGATCGCAGACGAGTAATTCAACCACGATATGAAAGCTCTTTTGAAGTAGTTTAATATGCAAGTAGTCTCACCTGCAACCTTCCTGCGCCTTTTGATAATAGACAAGTTAGAATTTTATTTAAAAAAACATGAAAAATTGCTCTATTTCATTAAACTGAAATGATAGCAGCATAGTATGTTCAAGAAAGTTGTCTAGTTTTTAAAGATGAAAAACTTTGTATAACATGAAAAACTCATATAAAATGAAAATATATATGTCTTCTTACAAAAACAGGTTTTTGGAAACCCTTTTCCGAAAATACATTATATCTTGAATTACACTCAAGTTACGGGAATAGTACCTTCAGCAAACTTGTTTGAAATAACTTTCTGCACAACTTTGTCGAAGTAACTTAGCCCCTATGTTGGCCCTGAGCTAAAATAAAATTTTTATCTCACTTTTAGGGGGATTAATCACATAAACAAAATTTGCCAAAAGATGGCGTCTATCATTCTGAGCAACTTTTCTGACGATACTGTACCTCAAAAACCACGATCCTATGAGTTATCAATTAAGAGCGTGAAATTGCGCTTTTGAACCACTGTGGAGTGGTGTGAAATTAATAAAATGACGCTAAATATCAGCAAATGCTCGATTATCACCTTCACACGAAAAAAAACACCAATTCGTTTCAATTATTGTCTTCGAGGATCAGTGATTGATAGAGTCAATTGTGTCAAAGATCTTGGCGTTCTTCTCGACGAACAATTGAATTACAAGCAGCATATTTCGTACATCGTGGCAAAAGCCTCTCGTTGTCTAGTATTTGTCATGAGAACCGCCAAGCAATTCACAGATATATATTGTTTGAAATCTCTCTACTGCTCGCTTGTACGGTCAACACTCGAATATTGTTCGTCAGTATGGAACCCTCACTTTCATAATGGAGCTTTAAGACTTGAATCAATACAGCGCAGATTCGTTCGTTTTGCTCTTCGTCGTTTGCCCTGGAATAACCCTCACCAGCTGCCTAGTTATGAAAGCCGTGCGATGCTCATCGGACTCGATACTCTACAAGTACGCCGAGATCTGTTCCGTGCAATGCTGATTGCCGATATTTTGACGAACAATATTGATTGCCCTGCACTACTTAGTGAAATCAACATCAACGTTCGTTCTAGAGCTCTTCGCAACAACAACCTCCTCAGAATGCCTCTACGTCGTACTAACTACGGAATCAACGGTGCCGTTATTGGATTGCAGCGAACCTTCAATGGCGTATCTATGGGATTCGATTTGCATTTTCCTCGTAGCAGAATAAAAGCGAATTTTTTGAATATTCTTAGAAATAATCATTAGGACTTTAGTTTGTCTGTTGATTAAAATAAATAAATAAATAAATAAATAAATAAATAAATAAATAAATAAATAAATAAATAAATACATAAATAAATAAATAAATAATTCAAAAATTAAGTATTCTCAAATCTGTTGGAAAAAATGAGGAAAACTCATCACGTTTACTTGCCTTTTCCGCACTCGGACGACGATTTTGAGTAAAAAGCTAAACCATTGTCGAAAATCGATAATTTTTTCTTGTGTATTTCGTGGAACTGGACATCGTGGTGAAGACCGGAAACGGGTCATTTTGCCGAAAGCCATTTCGTTGAAAGTCGTTTCGCCGAAAGGGTCATTTCGTCGAAAGGGAAATGAAGTCGTAAGCGGCGGCCTTTTGCATACAAACCTGCAACCGCCTCGTTTGCCCGTTCTGCTCAAAGCTAGGTTTCTTTGCTTTAGTTAGGTTCGAACGAACGGAAGCGAGGTGTGACAGCACACGAATCAAATGGATGTGACGAAGCCGCATTAGATATTTTTTCACTTAGTAAACGAAAAATACCACATACATTTGCTTGCTACACCTATGCAATTGCTTTGATGCTTAGTGGCTTGTAGTCAACAAGTTTGCTCAATACAATTGTAGGTCAACAAAACGGGCGTTAACGTATTATCATTCGTTTGTGTTTATTTTAAATCAATGCCTATTATAATATTAAGACAATTGTACATGGAAAACCTTCCAATCAAAAAATTACGATCTATATCGAACGTATATCAATAAGGAATATTTTATTGTCATTAAAAATCAATAATTTTACTTAAGTTGAAATAACTGATAGTAATATCTAAAACAACTAAAACCGATTTGTTTTTCAACTCACATAACTGTTAAAACAAAACCAAGGTCGGTTTTTGTAACTAAAATCTTTATTGAAATTGAAAGGTGTGTGTCTTGACTAACTTACAGCATCTTTTTTAACCAAAAATTTTGTTTTTTCAACCATCGTTTCAGTTGATCGAAAAACAAAAATGACAATTTAGAAAAAACAACAATCGATTAGTTGTACCAAATTTTAACCAATCAAATTCAGAAAAACAACTAATATTTTGGTTGTTTCACGATCGCGAGGGGTTTCGTGAGGAATCGGCGAAATGACCCTGATCCCTCTCGCTCTTCGAATGTTGTGTCGAGCGGTTCTGAACTAGCAGCATCATCAACAGAGTATCATTAATCGCACTCAGCTTCTGAATACTGGATCTAGATTCGGGAATTGAACTTAGGATTGGATTCTGGACCAAAATCCAAAACTTAATCTGAATTTAGAAATTTGGTACTGAATTTAGAACCCGGATCTGGTACACCGAAAAGTATTTCAGGTTTTTAATTTAGTTTTAGAATTGAGTTTTAGATTACAGGTTCTGAAATTGAAATTGTGACCGTGGAACTGAATCCTAATTCTGCACGGAAAACCCTCCAATCAAAAAATTACGATCTCGCAATTTTTGATTTTTGCAGTTGTTGTTTTAACTAATAATTAGTTGAATCAACAAATTTGCTATTTGATTTGCATATATTGAAGTAGTTGAAAAATATGTTGTTTTAATGCGCGTTTCTTAAACATTTTCATGCAAACGAAATTCGCTTATTATACGTTTGTAAATCTCGTGAAGAGTAACTTTTGAATGATAGTAAATTAATGTTTATCATAATACTAGTTGCCAGAATATTAATGTGATGATAAATTATCTACATCTTTACTGCTCTGGTGTTACAAGAAGAAACGATTGATATAAAGTAGTGCTATGCACAGAACTGACAGCCGTTAGAGATATTGCAATTAACAAAATGTGTTTAACCAAAACTAGAACCCAGTGAATTGTATGCGTTTGAATTTTGGTCTTAAAATCAACTTGATTCTCCATCGTGAAATGCATGTTAATGAATGAGCAACATGTTATCTTCAAGTTATGTACAAAAATTGTATGAACAAAGTGATTAAATTGAAAATGTTGCAAGGCTCAAAAAATAAAAATCAGTGCATTCGGTTCGACTTTTTGTTCGTAAGTAAGATAGTTATCACAATTAGAATGTTTCGTTGACACCAGCTTTACTAAAAGACAGTATATTATTTATATTAAATATTACATTTTTTTATATATCTTAAGATACCGAATTTTCATTTAAAAAATCAGAACGTGTATCAATAAGGAATATTTTATTGTCATTCAAAATCAATAATTTTGCTTAAGTTGAAATATCAGGTGTACAACTTTGCTTCCGCCGTTTTCCGATAGGTGGCTGTACCGGCTGAGGCTGGTTAAAATACATAGATGATAATGCCTTTAAAGTGAGTGTGTACAGCGCCTAACGAATTGTCATCGCCGTTTCAGTGACAGTTGTTCTTGTCTTCGTATTATTCACGCTCGAAAATGTCTGCTTATGTTCTCGCCATTTGCGGGAAGTTTTACTTTTCTGTTACAATTCGAAAAAAAAATGCAACTGAAGCGCATCGAATGCTCTCAGAAACTTACGGTGATGCTGCTCTGAGTAAAATAACGTGTCGGGAGTGGTTTCAACGTTTTAAAAAGGTGATTTCGATGTCGAAGACAAACATGATGGTGGAAGAGAAAAAACCTTCAAAGATGAATAACTAAAAACCTTCAAAGATGAATTACTACTAGCTCTTAAAACCGGGTGAAACCATCACAGGAGATCGCTACCGATCACAACTGATGCACCTTAGTCGCGCGCTAAAAGAAAAGCAAAGTCATCCTCCAACACGACAATGCTCGGCCTCACGTCACAAAAGTGGTCAAAAAGTACCTGGAAACGCTGAAATGGGAAGTTTTGCCCCACACGCCGTATTCCCCAGATGTCGCCCCTTCTGACTTCCACCTATTCCATTCGATGGCATACGGTCTGGCAGATCAACATTTTCAGAGTTGGAAAAATGGATTGCTTCATGGATAGCGTCAAAAAAGGACTCCTTTTTTCGAGCCGGGATCCGAAAATTTCCGGAAAGATAGGAGAAAGTTGTCGCTAGCGACGGAAAATACTTTGAATAATACATCTGTAAGCACGTTTTCGCAATAAAGCTTTAAATTTTGGAAAAAACGGCGGAAGCAAAGTTGTACACTTAATAACTAATCGCAATGTCTGAAACAACTCAAACCGATTTGTTTTTCAGCTCACATAAAGGTGTGTGTGTCTTGACTAACTGACAGCATCTTTTTTCCAACCAAACATTTTGTTATTTCAACCATCGTTCCAGTTGATCGTGTTTAGAAAAAAAACAACAATCGATTGGTTGTACCAAATTTTAACCAATCAAATTCAGAAAAACAACAAATATTTTGGTTGTTTCACGATGGCGAGGGGTTCCGTGTGGATTCTGGAACTGATTCCGTGACAAGATTTTGAAACTGAAAAAAAGTTCCTTTATTCATGTTCGGGACGAATCCAGAAGCCTGATGTAAGATATCAACTTCAAAATTCTGAAACAAATTTCAGGATATGAATTTTAGATTTGAATTTTGAAACTGAATGATAGATCTGAGCTCCGAACCGGAATTTTTGACCTGACCAGAATTTTATTTCTGAATTCAGTTTCAGAATTTAGCTCCTAAATTCTGTTTCTGCATTCATTTCCAGAATGCAAAACCTGCATGTACGGATAAAAGGGACTGACTTGGCTCAAGCGGCTTACGAAGTTCATAGATAGAATTCTAAGCCGCCCGTTTTCAAGTAATCATCCACACTTGAATGTTCGTGTGACGCAACCGAACGAATCTTCTAAGCTGCTTCTAGAATACATTAGAAAGTTCACACGGAACTTGCTCCGTACTTTGAAGTTCTCAAATGCCCTGCATGTACTTTTAAGCAGCAAGAAAGGGGATGTTTTAAGTAATCGTGGAACTTCTGGTTGTTTGGGAATTTGGAACTTCATTCAGTTCCTTTATTCAGATTCGGAATACAAGTTCAGAATTTAGGTTTATAACTCTTCATTCTGAAAATGGGTCCAGTTTTATAATTCTAAAACTAAACTTGAACTGAATTCTGGGATTTTTTCATTCAAATGGCATTACCCACCCGCCTTTATTCGCTCGAATAATAAAAAATAATCGAATCAATAGCAAAAATAATCGACTACTATTCTTTACATTACGTTTCCGACTCGTAAAGAATTGTGAAAACGGTTATGTGCCCTCAAATTTTAGTCGAACCCAGGCGCGTATACAGAAGGGGTATTTTTAAACACCCCCCTCCCCGACGAAATTCACGAAATTATTAGGGGAGACAGGGGCTAGACCAGACACGTGGTTGAACCGGACAGCTTAAATATCTTACAAACCTGCAATTATTTCGATTCATGGATTGATTTTGTAAGCGCGCTTGAAGATGACGTCGTAGAGATGACTTGGGTCAAAATCCAGTTTTAATAGATATTTTTTTCAATTTGTAAAGGGTCTGATCCAGCCTCGGTCTCCCCTATATTATGAAAACAATCCCCGAGGTTTTTTTCTGGGTACGCGCCTGGTCAAACCAAAAAAATATTTCTCATATAGAAAGGTTATGCAATCACTGTGAAAACCAAGTTTTCCGAGGTTTAGACGGCCGAGTGTCATAAAGGTACCATTCGACGCAGTTCGTCGAGTACACAAAATGTTTGAATGTGTGTAGTTATGTACGCATGTAGCATTTTTTTTATAAGAGACGGTTGAACCGATTTCCATAAGCTTTTATATAAATGAAAGGTATAATTGTTTTATACATAGTTTCTGAATTTATTCGGATCCGGCTTTCGGAGTGTTGAAAATTTCAAACAGTTATGAACGAAAATATATTTCGAAACTGGGCTCAAATTAATTCCAATCTATAGGCCTTGTCAGTTGACGTCATTTGGCTATACCAGCTCCCAACTTCCGGTTCCGGAAGCACCGGAAATATTGTTCACAAACTCCAAAACCGAACCCTCTTTTCTCAGGGATGCACAGAGGGTTCAAATGCCCAATTTCACGGTTTTAATTGATAACTCATTAAAAACGTGGTATTCGAGGTACAGTAACTTCAGCAAAGTTGCTCCGAATGATAGACGAAATCTTTTGGCAAATTTTATATATGTGATTAATCCCCCTAAAAGTGAGATAAAAATTTTATTTTAGCTCAGGGTCAACATAGGGGCTAAGTAACTTCGACAAAGTTGTGCAGAAAGTCATTTCAAACAAATTACTATTTCCCGTAACTTGAGTGTAATTCATGGTATAATGTATTTTCTGAAAAGGGTGTCCTAAAACCAGTTATACATACATACTATGCTGCTATCATTTCAGTTCAATGAAATTGAGCAATTTTTCATGTTTTTTTTTACAAAATTCCATCTTGTCCAAACTTGTCTATCATGAAAGGGGCAGAAAGGTGCAGATGAGACTGCTTACATATTAAACTACTTCAAAAGAGCTTTCATACCGTGGTTGAATTACTCGTCTGCGATCGTCTGCAGGCGAGATATGATTTCAGTATATATTCATTACCATGATACTTGCCACAAAATATGTTTTTTTGCACCTTGAAGTCTATAAATTGAACAGTTTAATAACTGTTTTGTCGCGACGTTTTAAAAAAGCAATCATTAAATCGAATTAAGTTATGTCATCTTCTGGTAGAGAAAAGTATGATCAAAACTCATTTTCAAGTTATTTGTATTTATTTTATGATAGCTGACAATGTTTTTAACCAGCTAAAAGACTTTAGTATCGTTCGACAGATTCTTTTTGGACTGTTTTGGCCCTTCACGAATATTTGTAACCAAAGGATCCGATAAAACTAATAACTAATAATAAGTTACCATGGTAACGAATATATACTGAAATTTGATCTGATATACAATGAACCTTATCATTGCGAATGTCAAGGGCAAGGATATTTGAAAACAACATATCTCGCCTGCAGACGAGTAATTCAACCACGGTATGAAAGCGCTTTTGAAGTAGTTTATTATGTTAGTAGTCTCATCTGCATCTTTCTGCGCCTCTTGATGATAGATAAGTTGAAATCATAGTATGTTTGAGAAAGTTGTGTAGTTTTTAATGATGAAAAACTTTGTATAACATGAAAAACTCATATACATAAACTGGTTTTAGGATACCCTTTTCAGAAAATACATTATACCATGAATTACACTCAAGTTACGGGAAATAGTAATATGTTTGAAATGACTTTCTGCACAACTTTGTCGAAGTAATTTAGCTCCTATATTGGCCCTGAGCTACAATAAAATGAGCTAAAAGAAATTTCCAAAATCGAAAAAAAAAATTTCCGATTTAGCTCCAATTTTGCTTGGGGACTTTTTTCGAGGTGCTTGAATTTTTGAACAACAGCGCTTTACGAAATTGGAGGTGATCCCAAAATATTGGCAACCTTATATACATTGGAGCGGTAAAAAACAATGTATTTTGTCGGTTACGTCGCTTATATCATCATATCTCCGGAACCAAAAGTCACAGCCATTTGATCTTTGAACTTGATTAATGGGCCGACAGTAGTTTTTAAACGAGAAAAGTTTGTTAAAAGTTAAAGTTTGTTAAAATCGGCTCAGCCATCTCTGAGAAAGTTGAGCGGTAAAAATATCTTCGAAAAGTGCACACACACAGAAATTTTCCGATCTCGTCGAACAGAGTCGAATGGTATATAACACTATGGGTCTCCGAGGCTCCGTTCGAAAGTCGGTTTTTTCAGCAATTTTAATACCTTTCTATAGAGAAAAAAAGAAAAAAGGCTCTCATTTGTAGTTATGCCCTGATTCCAACGTATGCTGATTCAAACGTCACAAGATCATGGTTGAATGTCACAAGATCGAATAAATAATAATTGTATGTTGTTATTTTATAAATGATACTAGCTGACCCGTCGAACTTCGTCTCGTTAAAAAATTATTTGTTCGATTTTATGTTTTCGGACAGCAGAATTGTCAAACTGATTACTTAACCAAGAATCCACGGGATTCGACTCACATTCGCTTTAGCTCCAAAAAGATATATCACCAAAAATTAATGTGAAAATGTGAAATACTTCTGTTTAGTGAAAATCATTAATTTGTTTATTTGGTATTCATATTTACAATTTGTATTTAGCCCAAGTAAGCAAAAGTTCGTTAAAAAAGATTCAGCTTAAGCTGAGTACAAAGCATTCTGAATACTCCGTTTTTAAGGAATTACTCAAACGTGAATGTACACCCGACAGAACTAACTTTGAAGCAGCTTTTAAACGCCGAAAAAAGTTTTCTCAGAACTTGTTCTGTACGTTCAAGTTGCTAAAAAGTACCATGCGTACTTTAGAGTTCTAATAAAGTGGATATTATCAGGTACTGTGGAACTTTTGGTTGCTTGGAGAGACGACGCTCAAATTTTAATTTGATATTGATTTTACGAATTTGAACAATCTTCACAGAATATGAAATATAAAATGGTAGTCTAAATACATTGTTGTAATCATCATTGAACATTCAGTCTAATCTAAATCATTAGATAGAAAAATGTATGGAAAATCTCTTAGTTTGACCTTTTCATTGATCCATTGCAAAAATTTCTGATTTGTTAAACTCGCCCCAATTCATCAACTGGTGAATGATATCCGGTGAACTTCTTCTCCTGTCTACAGTGGTTTCCTAGAACAGTCATAAGCATTTCGTCCTGGAGTCATTTAACAAGCAATAATTTTGATACCCAATTAAGCACGTGGCTAGAAATGATAAATCACATGGATCAAGTGTGCATGTGAAATCTCCATACAAAATAACTCGTTGCACACCCCCTTGGCATCTTAGAGCTTAAGCAGTGTGCCTAAAAATATATTATACTATTGAATAAAAAAAAACCCGTTGCACGCCAAACAACTTTTTCACCGATCTAGTATTCTTTCCTTCGACGGCCCAAGACTTTTGCAACTCGTTATGCGCCAAACACCTATCGATGATCTAGCAATCATTGGCGACTTTTTCAATGGAAAATTCCATTGTCCATACAAAACAACTTAATGGATTTTTCCCACTTTTCCGGCGAATTTTCTTAATTTTCTATGTACGAACCCGGTGGGGATAGACACTGATCAAACAAAAAAAGAATCTTGTAAATCCGTCCATCCGTTCTTACGTGATGCGCTTACAAAGATATAGATGGCAATTTTTTTACTCAATTCGTTAAGTTTATTTGCATTTTCCCTTCTGTTTAGTTTAGAGCTAGATCACAACTTTGTCCGGTTACTCATTTCAACTTAATTATGACGTTCGTCTCGAAGTTTAATGATTTAGAAAAGCAAGGTTACGCGGCAGTTACATGAAGTTACGTACTAGTTATATGAGCTTTTTTTTCGTTTCTCAACTCAGTTTCTGAGCATTTTTCTGCGAGGATTTTCGAACCATACAGTTTTTAAGTGACACGTTTGCTCAATTAATTAATCAACCAGACAAATGTATTGCCACTCAATGGCTATTAACATTGTTGATGTTTAAATATAAAGCTTTTTCCAAGTAGGTTTTAAACTTAATTGGAAAAATGATTGCAGAAGCAATCAGAACCAAAAAACAGAACACTAATGTTAGCAAACGAATTAACTGATATTTGACATGCACTTATTTTCCGGCCAGGTGCTTAGCTTGAACCTCACCAACCTGCTGATATTGTTCCTGCTGAAGGCTCTTATTTTCGCAGCTGGTCTGATTGGAGCCGGAAATTGGGGTAGTTACGCACGTGGAAGAAGCGAAAATGGTAAGTAAATGGCAGACCCAAACGGGGAAAAACCGGCAATTCATGATACAGAGAATGGCCTATTGTTTATCGTTTGCACAGCCATGAACACAATTGCGCCCGGTAGATTATCTGCGTAAATTGGGCGTGAGCTGGCAACCGATAAACCAACAGTCACAAGGAAAGATTGTGCAATTTCAGCACTACGATGATGGATGTCATAATCGCACAATTTTCTGATTTTGTTTTGTTGTTGTGTTTATTACACAGGCATATCGTTTTTCCAACCCGGCGAAACTGGTCTACTGATTGGCTACCTGGCTGCCGAAGGTTCCGGCCAGGATGGATGTATGTTGCAGTCCGCTTGTCGATCCCCTCGCACGGCGAATGAATACGCAAGAGCCGCCCACGCGCTGGTTCAAGGTGCCGAAATATTCGATCCGGAAATTCCGAGAAACGGTAAATACAATCGAATGCTGTTGAACCTGGATCGGGCTGTTATGGAAGGATTACAGGGTGCACCATGCGATTTGATTTATCCTTGCTATCTTTAGTGGCACCACGATTAGTTTAGTTTAACATACATAATTTGACACTAATAAAAAAAGTGATACGAATAATAACGCTAAATCTAACTGGAATCTAGCGAAGGCTCAGTAGGTTCGACTACTTTATTCCATTCATCGTTGTTGATGGCTTTCATATACTCGGGATATGTTAGTAAACCATTTTGATCCAAGTCGGCGTACGCTATGAAGTCATCGATGACATCTACAAATGTTCTAGATGATTATGAAATATTCAACAGAGCCTACTAGGATTTTTACCGATCACGGAATTTTCACCAGATTCGGATTCATCTTCGCGGTCCAGTTTGTGCACATGACCGTCTGCGTGATGCGTGGCAGCATGAAGAATTTCCAGTCCATCAAGATGGTCGTTATTGTCAGAGTCGTGGAGTTTGAAAAAATAAAAGTTTTTCTCCTCATCCGACATTTTTGCCAGCTCATCGTCATCAATGGAAAGATGTTTCAAGTCCTGCTGAATGTGACTGAAAGGTAAGCATGAACGATAGAATCCTTGTAGACGCAACAGGAACACTTACTTATCTTTGGCATGCAAATGTTCGTCCAGTTTACGACTCCTAGCCGAATAGCCACCTCCCGGGTGGTGAGGTCCTTTTGCGTTCGCTAAATTCAGTTTACTGGTGACCACCAGTACATTGACCGCTATCATCAACAGCAAAGCCATTCTGATATAGTGGACTAGAGTACAATGTGAATCGAATTAAAGCGGAAAATTTCAGGATACGGTACATATAGCGGTATGGTGTTAACTAATTTTCGTCCTGTGACTGTGACAGATGGCACGCATGCGCTTGTAGGTGCACACACAGAACGTAACTTGTACTGTTCGTGGCGTGACATCTAACCCAGTAGGCTGTGCTTTTGCGTGTTGGTATGTTATTCTAGTGTTAATGGGACCGTACATAAACTACGTAATCCAATGTCTGGTAACTCCGGGGGGCACTTTGTGTTAGTAGAAATATTCATAGAAGGTTCACACAGCATTCGAAATAATTTTTGTTGAAAATTTGAGCTATAAGAATTGAGAGAAGGCTATTTATCTATCGACTCGATTTAGGCTGTGAACCATTTCGCGGTTAATTTTAACTTTTGGTTAAAATCTGACACTTGAGTGGTTATTTTGTGTCGAGTAGTTAAATTTAACTAAAACTGTAGCCCATTTCAAAATTTAACGGACGGAAAGTTATTCGGGTTTATTTTCCACTGGAAATAATTTCAACTAAAGAATTAATATTAGAATTTTCATTGCAAGATTTTTTTCAGTGCCGGAAAATAACTATCGATCTGTCAAAACTAACCATGCTCTCGAGCAGGGTTATTTTTGACAACATCGAATTAACCGCTCGAGTGTCAGATTTAAACCAAAAGTTAAAATTAACCGCGACATGGTTCACAGCCTTAGTTGGTGCAACCTGCTTGATTTCGCACAGTCTCAAAAGATTTGAAATGAAGAACTTAAATCCAAGGATGGCTTTTATCGTATCAAAGAACGCTCACTCGCAACTCTTCCACGATTGAATCAGTGCCATCAAAGAGAAACGGAAATCATCGCAATAACAAAAAAACCGGCATGGTTCATTTAACATAGAATAGACACCAGTGCGAGAACGAATTTCTTTCGGTGAACCGTCTGAAAATCAACGGCTAGCACGCTGCTGTGGGGATTCTCTCTGAAGCAATAAACGGTCGCTTATTCTCGTTTCGCGATCCGATTCTGTATGGGCAGTGGATAATTGCGATAGAATCATTTTACTATTGCCGCTTATTCTCACTATGTGCATATAACCTTTGTATAATTTGTGTCTATGAAAATGTCTGTGAATGCTCCACACAAGGGTTTTGAAATATTGCAACCTAGTATGAGAATCATCAAGTCGAATCATCAATTCGATTTTCTGCGATAATTGTCAACTTGCGATTCTCTATTGGTAAAAACCACACAGCGGCGATCATTATCAGAATGAAATTTTTTTAAGGGCCATGAAATACTCAGAGTATGAAGTGGAGCGAAGAAATGTAGAAAAATTCTCTCGAGGTTAATGAATTGAGAGACTCGAATTCTTGTAGCATCTTCTACCGGATTGGAAATGTTGTATACAATATAGATAAAAATCGAGCAGCTTCTGTCAAATTTTCAGCAATCACCAACACTGCTTAAATCTTACTTATATTTGGGGAATTCGAAAATCATACCAAGTAATGATAGACTTGCTATCATGTACCGTTGTTTCGAAACCTCAATTATTCAAAATATTTAAGAGGTAAAGATATACGAGAAATTTCAAATGGCTTTACTGGACGAACGATAGGAAAGAAAATGTGTTTCCTTGTACAGAGATTGAAATCAACGGTTTTACGGGTGGAAATAGTTTGCAGGTTCGATTTCAGCCGGTAGAGTGTATGTTTTGGCAAATGTTTACTTTCGCAATTCCAATCATTTCGATTATTCATATCTGTTTTTTGTTACTGATAACGGTTTCATGTTAGACGAAAATATGAAAATTTTTTGTTTGGTTCGGCAGGATTGTTTACCGCGCCGAGATTTCGAACATTGTCACGTTGGTCGACATAACTTCGTTCGTCGGATCGGCCTACTCCGGGGCAACCTTAAATCCGCAATATAATTTACACTTACTCATTTTTGAAATTCTTTTAAATAATAAAGATAAGTGAAATCATGAACCATCTCATCCCAAATACTTTTAAATACCTGCTTATTTCCATACATGAAATCTAACAATCTCACTTCATATATATTCTGCTGCTCATTAAACTTTGTTTAGTGAGGTTTTAACATTAAGTATTAAGTATTAATTTCAAACTATTCGATTAAATATCTGTCGATTATCTGGGTTATTAATCAATTACTTCTTTTATCGATCGATATTCAGATATCTCTAACCGTATCGCTAGCTTAGGGCGAATCGGAGTTCAATCGCAGCAGGCGTGTGTACCGGTCTCGAATACGTTACGTTCGCGTCAACGATTTTCTAAACAAAATTAGCATTTTTTTTATCAATGTTTCAAAGTTACACTGGTATCATAAGAAAACCTTAAGTAGATTGCATAGAACATTGTCGGTTGCGTTAATTTATTGTGTTTATCGCTTCGTATTAGACTGGGATTATGCCATCCGGGCATTATAAAAGGGCCTAACAGCTATGGAGAGATTCTCTTTCTCTTTCGACTATATCTGCGAATTACACAAATGTTCGCTACGTATCCGGTATTGTTAGAAAAATGAAAATATTTTTCATTCTACACGAATATTTTGTGAGTAAACATGAAAACTAATGAATTATTACCGGAGAGAAACTCTCATTGGTTTATGTGATCTTATGAAATGTTCTCGTCGAATTTCTCGTGCTCGATCTTCGCCTACCAAATTCTTCAAAAGAAATCTAAAACTTTTAAACCACATTAAACATAGTGATGAGTGGGGGACGGGTATAGCGTGATGGGTAAGTCGATGCCTTTCACGCAGCCCACCTGGGTTCGATTCCCAACCCCGCACATAGGGTCGGAAAATTTTTCTGGTCCGAAGAGGCGAATGACCTTAAGGTTAAAATCTCTATAATCGAAATAAAAAAAAACATAGTGATGAGTGATACTTTGTTGATTACTGCTAAAAGTTTTATTTCTTCTAAAATTTTGCAACGCGAAGCTTAAAAATTTTCATTTCAAATGCCCGTTGCTGAGAATTTGCCAACCAAAAGTAAACGAATCTGACCGACCAAAGCGCCATCTATACTTCATTGTCGGTGTTCTCAAATTCAAGCATTAATAACGTCGCTGTTCCGTACTATATAATTATACTGGTACTTATGTACCTAATTCTCGGTGTGCCTTTTACCGGTGTTTTTAACAGACACTTTAAACTTTTTCACTAGAACTGTCAGTATGGAGTATTCAAGTGAATAGAGAGAATTGTGTTACATTTTTTTACGTTTACTGCCATGTTTTACCTTTTTTTATATATATAAAAAATAGGTATAGAATTCGCTCAAACTTTCGAAATATTTTCCGAGGCCCGGAGGGCCTAATGTCATATACCAATCGATTCAGCTCGACGAACTGAGCAAATGTCTGTGTGTGTGTGTGTATGTGTGTGTGTCTTTATGTGTGTTGTCAACTATCAGAACAAATTGGCTCAAATGGCACGTTCCCCTTGATATTTGGAGATTTGTGCCTTGCCATCAATTTGTTTTTAGCATCATTTTCCCGATATATAAGAGGGAAGGATTGAAAGGAAATGGTAAGGGTTGAACTAGGAGGATGGGAAAAATTGACGACACAAAAACACATAAAAGCAGAAGTAAATTCTGCACCCCTAAGGGATGCTGAACAATCTGCTGAGGATCACATTTAGTGGAAGCAGAAGGAAATTCTGAACCTCTACGAGGTCCCGAACAGTCTGCTGTTAATAAAACCTCCAACCCCCGAGAGGATTTAGAGATCTTACAAAAGCGACACCATTCTGCACTCCCGGAAGAATGCAGAACGACTCGCAGTATGTACGAGTAGAAGTAAATGCGGTACCCCCCAGAGGATGCCAAACAATCTGCCAAACCCTATTTAAGGTGAATACAGAAGGGATTCATTCACTCCAGGAAGAACGATGAACCCTTCTGACTATAGCTCCTTACCACATTGGGTGAGAAACGAGAGAATATCCTTCAATTTTAGCTCCGCATACACAGACTCAACCATGTATGGAGAACCAAAAACCCGGATACGTAGCTGCGTCAATGCGGGACAGTTACATATCAGATGATATGAAGTACCATAATCGCATTCACACAAATCACACGAATAATACTCAGCACGTTGAATAGTAGCCATGTGATAATTGAGTTTGCAATGTCCAGTCAGAGCTCTGACCAGAATACTTCAATGCTACTTGGAGAAATGCAGTAGACACTTTGACATTTTCAGATTTAAATCTGGTAGAAATGCTTTTGTCTGAGCGCAAGTTTGCAAGCTGCGCCAGTAGCTGGCATGTTTGGATGCAGCCCAAGAACGTATCTTGTGCTTTATCCAACTAGTTGAAAGTGGTAAAGCTGGTTCAGGACCAACGAAATCATTCGTTGCACCAGCTCTAGCCAACTCATCAGCCCATTCATTTCCAGTAATACCAGAATGGCCGGGTACCCATATGAAGTAAACAGCATTTGAAATGCTGAGGTCTTCAATTTGAGTTCGACATGCGATCACTAGATTCGACCGTGAGTCATT
Organism: Malaya genurostris; assembly: GCF_030247185.1. Classification (NCBI taxonomy): domain Eukaryota; kingdom Metazoa; phylum Arthropoda; class Insecta; order Diptera; family Culicidae; genus Malaya; species Malaya genurostris. The sequence goes on from NC_080571.1 coordinate 4,853,611, forward strand.
CGAACTGAGTGCTTTTAAGGCTGCCTGACTGTCGGAACAAAAATAAATACGTTTACCACAGATCCTCTGCTGAAGTGCCGATTGTACTCCACACAGAATTGCGTAGATTTCTGCTTGGAACACAGTACAGTATCTACCAAGTGAATGAGACTGCTCCAGCCTATTTCACGACAGTAGATACCAGCACCAGCACGACCATTCAACAGAGAACCGTCCGTAAAACAAACTATGTGTTCATCAAGTTGTCGTTCCAGACAACCAGACAACCATTTCTAACGAAGAGGATAGCTCACATTGAATGTTTTAAAAGGAAAATTGCATGTGAGAGTTAGGTCACTAGGAGCGAGTAAATACTCATCCCACGTAACCATTTGAGACCACAAGCGAGTGTGACTGGTAGCATATTCTAATGGGTTACTGTTCCAAAACCCTGTAACCCTAAGACGGTATGCACAAGATAATGCTTCTTGTTTTAGGAACACATATAGTGGTTTAATGCACAGTAGCGCCTCTAGAGCAGCAGTAGGAGTTGTCGTGAATGCTCCTGTCATCGCCATTAGGACCATCCTTTGGAGATGATTTAGCTTTGACTGAACTGTCGCGACTTCTCCTTTCTGCCACCATACAAGACATCCATATGCTAAAATTGGTCTAACGATAGTTGTGTAGATCCAATGAATATATCTGGGTTTGAGTCCCCATGATTTTCCAAAAGCTCGTCTGCATTGGCCGAAAGCCATGCAAGCTCTTTTAATCCTGAAATCAATGTGAGCAGACCAATTCAGTTTTGAGTCAAGAATAACCCCGACGTATTTAACTTGATCGACCACAGTGACCCCTGAAGCAAAGAACTGCAACGGACGAGCTCCTGTAATTATCCTACGATGAGTGAAAAGCACCATTGATGTTTTGCCCGGATTTACAGATAATCCAAACCTGACAACACCATTGTTCAACAGATCGCAGGGCTTGCTGCATTAAATCAAAGAGAGTGTTAATGCTTATACCGGTCATCAATATATGATAATCGTCGGCAAAACCATAAGTCGGAAATCCAAGGTTATTAAGTTTCCTTAACAAACTATCAGCGACTAGGTTCCATAAAAGTGGGGATAGTACACCACCTTGAGGACACCCACAGACACTCAGCTTTCTAATCTCTGGCCCGCCGAAGCGATGATCAAAGAAGTTGATTGCTAAGCATTGCGTGTATCCAGTAAGGGAAAAACCCAAGATATTCCGTTCACGACTGCAATGTTTAACCTCCTGCAGCCATTCAGCCATCGGCACGGAAATACACCTTGACTTAGGAGTTCCTATTTTTGTGGCCTTTTACGACATGGAATAGGAAACCAGTGGATCAATTCTTGGTAAAAAATAATTCCGCCGGATGCCACACGGCTTACCTGTTTGGTGGACTTATACCACCGGTACAGGTGGACCGTAGCGTTATTCTTAGCAGTTGGGAAACCGCTACCGACACTACACGGCTATCTAGGCTGCTCAGAGAGGGAAGTTAACATTGATGGTCAACTTCCATGGATGGCCGAGCAAAGCGCCATCTATGACCGTCATATACCAATCGATTCAGCTCGACGAACTGAGCAAATGTCTGTGTGTGTGTGTGTGTGTGTGTGTGTGTGTGTGTGTGTGTGTGTGTGTATGTGTGTGTGTCTTTATGTGTGTTGTCAACTAAGAGGTCGAGATCTTAGAGATGGCTGGACCGATTTTGATCAAACTAGTCGCAAATGAAAGGTCTCACCGTCACCCAAAACGCTATTGAATGATTTTGAGATCGGATGTTTACTTTTTGAGTTATACGAAGTTTTATGTCAAAATTTTCAGTTTTTTGACAGTATCTGTCACAATTGACCTTGGGAACAGAATATGTTTTCAGACGTAGATTCCGCACGGTAATAGCTATCCAACAAGCCATAGATTGTTAAAATCCGTCCATTTTTAACGGAGATATCGAAATTTTTGTGTAAACGACTTCTCCCCCATATTCCAGTAGTAGAAGTTCTGAGCGCTGTATGGCAAAGAAAGGTTTGGGAGCAAAGTAAAACACGATTTTTATACTGTTACATACAATTGTTTCTAAGTACCCAAAAAGACTGTCTGCAGCATCCTTTTTCATGACATTTTGCCTCGGACCGATTTTAGCATGGTTCGTTTTTGGCAACATAATCGTTCGAATATGACATATTGGAAAGATGGCAGTACTTCCGAATTCAAAACATGTTCATAATTATATTGATTTAAACTGCTTGCAGCAATAAATGCTGGAAGAACATAACACCCATATACCATTCGAATCAGTTCGTCGAGATCAGCAAATGCGTATGTGACAAATAATTTCACTCATTTTTTTTCGGAGATGACTCAACCGTTTTCTACAAACTCAGATTCATATGAAAATTCGTATGCTCATAAACAAGGTTCCTGAATTATGTTTGGATCCGACTTCTGGTTCCGGAATTACAGGATGATATGCGAAACGAAATTAAAATTCTGTAACTCATTTTCCTCGTAGATGGCTGAACCGATCTAAGATTCAAATTAAATCTAAGAATCATCTAAGATTTGCTGACTAGAATAGTCGACAACCAAATAAACGTATTTCAGTTTTAGTGGTTTTCAGTTTTCGATTCGGAAGGCACCCAACAATTTGACTCGTACTACGATTTCTCAAAGATGTCTACACTGATTTTTAAACATTTTGAAACAAATGTAAACTATACAGCTTACAGATGAATTTGTCTGACTTCGGCTACACCGATTTTCGAATTCTGGCTCCAGTATCGAATCGTTTCTCAAAGCTCGATCGTTTTCTCAACTAAAGCCAAATCGAATTTCAGAAACAAAAATTCAAATTAAAATAAACTTATAGTCACAACAAAATTAATTAATTTTATCCAATGATGACCTCCGATTCTGGTATTACAGGAGGATGAATTTTTAAAATTCAAACCGATATAGAAGATGATAATCCCGAAAAGCTTGAAAGTTGGACTCAAAACTATTGCAATTTATTCGTCATATGGCCATACGAATCGGTTTGGGTTATGCTGGTGTCTGAATACCGGCTCTGGAAGTACCTTAAATTACCGTAAACTCTAAAGTGAGTTTACTTCGACATATCATGCAATGTTTAATCGATTGTCCCACTTCTAGATAGAGTGATGAGTGATTAAAATGTCAAATTGCAGCATAAAACGACGGTCATTAAAATAATGTCATGAAAACTGAAACACCGAAGAATATTTATGCAAAAAACACATGCGGATTGATAAAAAAAAGGTATCATCTCACTGCTAGGTGGATTAAGCACGTTTTTTTTATTTCGATTTTAGAGGCATTAACCTTTAGGTCATTCGCCTCTTAGAGCCAGAAAAACTTTCTGACCCATATTGCGGAGTTGGGAATGGAACCCAGGTAGGCATGTTATTTCTGTAACACATGTCTAATACCTTCTAAATATTTATATAGCACAACAATCCACAAAACTTGTTATGGTGCCATATATTATGAGATCATTTCCATTCCTACTTTAAATGATGACATTTCACTGCATAGACTAGCACAACCGATTCGTGGAGACCGGGAAACATCTTCTAAATTTATAAGTCATATTAGTAGATGGTCATACAAATTTACTTTGGTTATACTGGGTTCGGATTCAGGTTCCGGAAGTAGTGGTCAGAAATTTCGAAACGAAACTCACATAAATTTCTCAGAGATAATTTAACGTTTGAGCATAGATAATAGTACGAGGAAGCCAAATCAGGTGAGCGACGGTGATGTCCAGGTAATTGAAACCTAAACCGTTGACTTTAACCATGGTAGCGATGCTCATGTACTTCATGTAAGGCCATTTAACAGCGAATTTGGTCTTCAAACGCTTCATTAATGAATGCACGCTAATACTGACTTTTTTCTGATTTGAGGTAGTCCTCCAAAAAGTATACAATATCGATCCCAGAAAACCGACATTGTGATATTTCCGTCCCATTGAGACGCCCTTCGAGGCACCGCTTCGAAATACTCGTGCTGACTTTTGTCTATTGCCGGGTAATGATTCTGTTTAATTGTGTATAATAATATATTCAAGTAAACATGTAATCAAAGTGCGCTTGCGTTCGTCTTTCTAGTACAAAATAAGTATGTGCGGGATCCAGCGACAAGAAACCATTCTCATCTGCAGAATTTCGCTTAACTAAAACATGCCGCGCACTTTCTCTTTCCGGTCGTCCAGTACAATTTTGTGTATTATTGTCATTTGTTTTATCCCTGTTCTATCCTCTGTTTTAAGTGGTTTTGACTCTGTTTTGATTCGTAGGATCTGCCGCTGCTTGCTTTATGGGCAGTGGAGTTTTGGCCATCACGTAACTCTCTAAACCTGTATCTCACGGTGTAATCTACAGGATCAACAGCTCCATAATATTTCTCGAACTTTTATTTCGTTTCTGTTTCTGATTTCGGGAGGGGCCAGAGCTCCTCAGACCACCCATACTGCGTACGTGGCTGTCGGTACCACTTAAAATATTGAAACCGTTGAATCATGCGAAATAACATTTCAATTTACTGACTACTCATATAACTCATAACTCATCATTCTCATATAACAATTAATTCACTTCAATAATATTTATGCTCATTTTCCTTCAAAAATAGAAACAAGTTTGAGTTTCGATAAGATATCTCATCGTGCTATTTTGATCAGTGTAATCCATGTCCTTGTAGGATCATTTCGGATCATTTTATAATTTGAACATTTCCAGTAGATATTGCAAATTAGTGACTCTTCAATATGTTGAAATTGGGATGCCAAAACTCTTGTAACGTTTTCCAACGCCTATAACTTACAAAAAGTAACACATATAACGCTTCCTAACACACAAAGCTTACGAAAGAGTAACAGATGTAGCGCCGCGTAACGCTTATATCATTTAAACATGTAACACATGTAACTTTTTGTAACACCTAAAACTAACAAAAAAAGTTAAGCATGTAACGATTTGTAACCCCAATAACTTACAAAAGAGAAAATCATATAATACTTCGTAACGCCTAAATCTTATTTAAATTATCGAATTTAACGTCTTTAACTTACTAAAAGTAACGCATGTAACACTTCGTAATGCCCATAACCCACAAAAAAGTAATGCATGTAACGCTTTGTAATGCCTTACTAAAAAGTAACGCTTGTAATATTTCGTAACGCCTATGACTCATAAAAAAGTAACATATGTTACCCTTCGTAACGCCTATAACTTACCAAAAAAACACATGTAACGCTATGTAACGCCTATGACTTACAAAAAGTAACGCTTCGTAACGGCTATAACTTATAAAAAAATAACGCATTGTAAAGCCAATGATTCACAAAAAAAGTAACGCATGTAACGCTTGGTAACGCCTCTAACTTAAAAAAGAATCGCATGTAACGCTTCGCAACGCCTCTAACTTGACAAAAATTAACGCATATGACGCTTCCTAGCGCCTCAAATTTATAAAAAAGTAACACATGTAACGCTTGGTAATGCCTCTAGCTTATGAAAAAGGAATGCACGTAACGCTTCGTAACGTCTATAACTCACAAAAAAGTAATGCAAGTAACGCTTCGTAGCATCTTACTGAAAAGTAACGCTTGTAACACTTCGTAACGCCTGTGACTCACAGAAAAGTAACACATGTAACGCTTCTAGTTTATGAAAAAATAACGCAAGTGACGCTTCGTAACGCCTATAACTTACAAAAAAGAAAAGCATGTAACGCTTCGTAACGCCACTGATTCACAAAAAAGTATCGCATGTAACGCTTGATAACACCTCTAACTTAAAAAAGTTACACATGTTACGCTTCGTAACGCCTATAATTTACAACAAAGTAACGCATGTAACGCTTCGTAACTCCAATGACTCACAAAAAAGTAGCACATGTTGCGCTTTGTAATGCTAATAACATACTAAAAAGTAACGCATGTAACGCTTCGTAACGCCTATGACTCAAAAAAAATTAACGCATGTAACGCTTGATAACGCCTCTAACTTATAACAAAATAACGCATGTAACGTTTCGTAACGCCTGTGACTCAGCAAAAAGTAACACATGTAACAAGGATAAATTTATCCTTGTAAAATCATTCTGTTCAAACACTCAAACGAAAAGTTAACACATGTAACGCTTGGTAACTTACAAAAAAGTAACGCATGTAACACTTCGTAATTCCTATGATTCACAAAAAAGAAACGCATGTAACGCTTCATAATGCCTATGGCATAACAAAAAAGTAACGCATACAACGCTTTTTAACGCTTATAACTTACTAAAAAGTAACGCATGTAACGCTCGGTAACTCCATTAACTTACAAAATAGTGACGTAGATAACACTTCGTAACACCTATAACTTCCTTAAAAGTAGCGCATCGTAACTCGTTTTCCGCAGGAATCTAACCCTGATAACGGTTTTTACATTTTTCCATATTGGGGACCTAAGTCTATTCCTTCCACGCAGGCCGCCTAGATTCGATTCCCAACCGTGCCCATAAGGTCAGAAAGTTTTTCTAGCCCGAAGAAGCGAATGAACTTAACGTTAAAACCTCTATAATATGAACAAAAAAAAAATTCCATAGTACTTTTACTCAGGAATTGACTCAGAAACTTCGTAACTTTACAAGGGGGTAATAAAAGTACACTAACTTCTTTGGTTCACAATCACCAGTATTTTTTTTTAATAATTATTTATTGGAATATGAGTTAAAATAAAATTATTAAGATTTAAATTGGATGTTCAGCCACAAGTGGTGACTTTTCAGTCCTATTATATATACGATTTGGTTGTTACCATGAGGGCATCATTTGCTTCCGCAATTCTGAGATTTTTGTGTAGGGAAAATTCTAAACCTACTTGTATTGTGTAATGGGGAAAAGGAACTTATATACCAATTTATTAACTAATACAGAGAGCGAATCGATTCAATCGAAGATTGCATCGATTTTTGTCGGAATTTGCTTATAATATTATGTGACATTACATCTAATGGTTCTATATTTGTGAGTCTATGTAACTCATTTGTACTAAACCAGGGAGGACGCTTCAAAATCATTTTCAGAATTTTATTCTGAATGTTTTGAAGCGTTTTCTTCCTGGTGGAACAACAACTTGACTAAATTGGTACTGCATAAAGCATGGCTGGTCTGAAAATTTGTTTATAAATTAACAATTTGTTTTTTTAGACAGAGCTTAGAATTTCTGTTTATAAGAGGATATAAACCTTTAATATATTTATTACACTTTGCCTGGATTCCTTCAATGTGATCCTTGAAAGTGAGTTTTTTGTCATACGTTAAACCTAAGTATTTAGCTTGATCAGACCATGTCAATTCCAAGCCATTTAATTTGAGAATGTGATTATTTTTTTTTATTCAATAGTATAATATATTTTTTGGAATCGAACCCGGGCCTTCGGGGTGACATGTGATTATTGTTTGGTTTAAGAAATGAAGCTCTTGGCTTATGAGGAAAGATAATTAATAGCGTTTTTGCTGCATTTGGTTTAATTTTCCATTTTGACAGATAATCACTGAAAATATTTAAACTTCTTTGTAGGCGACTGCAGATCACTCTTAGATTTCTACCTGTGGCTAACAGACTTGTGTCGTCACAGAAAAGCGATTTCTGACAACCAACGGGTAGATTTGGAAGATCAGAAGTGAAAATACGCTCGAACCCTGCGGAACATCGGCTCGTACGGGTAGCAATCAAGATTTACAATTCTGATAGCTAACCTGAAGAGTACGATCAATTAAATAATTTTGAATCATTTTGATCAAATAAATAGGAAACTGGAAATCAGACTTTTTGCTATTAATCCTTTGTGCCAAACACTGTCGAATGCTTTTTCTATGTCTAGAAGAGCAACTCCAGTGTATAACCCAGAAGATTTATTTGCTTTTATCATGTTCGTTACTCTGACAAGTGGATGAATAGTTCAATGTTCATGACGAAATCCAAACTGCTATGGTAAAAAAATTGAATTCGCATTTATATGAGACATCATTCTCAACAAGATAATTTTTTCAAAAAGTTTACTGATAGAAGAAAGTAAGCTAATTTTATCACCAGTATTTAATTTAATGGTTGATGTGACTCGGTCAGTCATGATTCTATCCTGAACGCTTTTTTCGAGTTAGCAGCAAAATTGTTGCTGATATTCTCAGTAATTGTACATTTTACCGAGACAATTACCGAGCAATCGGCGATGCGAATTTTTCCCGAATTGAGCTATAAAGTTTAAGTGTGTACTTGATTATGGTGGATACATGCGAGATTTGTTTTGCCGATGATTGTAAACAATATACAGTCAGTTAAAATTATCAAAAGCGTGTCGCCAAGCTATGGTATCTGTTGGTCCACCCGCCAGTTTTCGCCAAAAACGTGGCCTACTAACCTAAATTTCGATTCGAGATCAGAGCCGAGCTTTGCTTCTGAAACTGAAATGCTCGTCCATTGAATTTGATCCAAATCCGACCTCTGGTTCTGATATTGAAGAGTGAAATTGAGCTGAAATTGTTTTAATGGTTGGTGGTCATACAAGCCACGTTGAAAAATTTTCATATTAACATTTACTTGTGGAGATCAGTAAGGAGTGTATCGAAATTTAAGCTATCCACATACATTTGTGTTGTACGCATGTATTTGTGTTGGTTTTTATGCTCAGATCACAGCATGCTGTGCGTTTAGCTGTCAGCTTTCGTTTGTTTACTTGTTTGTGCTGTTGAAATTCTGCGTTTTCAAAATGTCGCGTATTGAAAAGGAAGTGAAAATTAAGGGTCTGGACACATGGCTAAGTGAGAAGGGTATTACTATGCGAAAATTGGCGAAGCGGTTTGGGATTCATCATGCCAGTGTTAAAACCATCATTAATAAGTTTGGGAAACACTATTCTTTGCTTTTCTTTACGTTTCGTCTTAGACTCGTCAGTGCAGAGCAGTTCAAATTGAACTGCTTATTGCAAACTTAAACAGTTCAACTTGAACCGCTAAGCAGACGTAAAATTAATGCTACTTGCAAAACACTTATCATTTGGTACCGACGAGTCTAAGACGAAACGTGCACTGACGAGTCTAAGACGAAACGTAAAGAAAAGTAAAAACGGTTATGTGCCCTAAGCACAAACATAGGCTAACCCCTAAATCACTATTCTTTGGATGAGCTACCAGGAAGAGGCAGAAAACCCAGTTTTTCCAGCCCGAAACTGGACCAGAAAGTGGTATCTCTAATCATGAAGAACAAATCAATGTTAATACATGATTTGGTAAAAAAAGCATGAACGAGTGTCGAAATGATCCAGCATATCGAGAGGCGGAATCACCTGATGACCTGCAAGAAGCAGAAAATCTCGAAACGAAATGTAGAACAGAAAAAGCGAGCAGCAACAAGGGCCCGAAAATTGTATTCGCGTCTGTTGCAGTGTCCGAATGCATGCGTTTTGATGGACGATGAGAATTATGTAAAGGAGGACTCAAAAACCCTTCCAGGTCCACAATACTTTACTGTCGTCGTTGGGGAGGATGTGAGCGATGCGGACAGGTCGATTCAAGTGGAGAAATTCGGTCGAAAGGTACTGGTATGGCAAGCAATATGTTCCTGTGGTTTGAAATCAACCATTTTTACACTACCGGAACTATAAATGCAGAATCGATTATCGATCTGAGTGTCTCCAGAAGAGATTGCTGCCTTTATATTAGAAGCATAGTACACCTCCACTGTTTTGGGCGGTTTTAGCGTCGGCTCACTATGCCAAAACCACTCTCAATCAGCTTGCGGAAAAGGGTATAAATTTCGTTGAGAAAAATATCAATCCATCAAATTGCCCTCAGCTTCGGCCCATCGAACGTTACTGGACAATCGTGAAGAGGGTCTTCAAGAAGATTGGTAAGGCAACTGAGAACATGCAAGAGTTCAAAAAAATTTGAGCTGAAGCGTCCAAAAAATGCGATACAATACTTGTCCGGAACTTGATGAAGAACGTTCGATCAAAAGTTCGAAAATTCGCGAAGAAATAACTTAAATTTCATCCGGTTTTCATTATGCTCAAGTTTAACCTCGTACAATAAAGGATTAATTTTTAGTTTGAATAAAATATCGTTTTTTATCATAATTTAAAAGAAAAATTTGTGAATTGCTTATTTTCGATACACTCCTTAAAAGTAGGAGCAATCGTGAAATCAGGCTAGTTTAATTCGATGGCTGAATCGTTCTTTACAAAATCAGGCCTAAGTAAAAGGTATAATTGAGCCATAGGCTGCTATTGATTTTTTTCTAGATTCGAATTTCGGTTGCGGAGCTGCCCGAAAAAACTTGCCTCTTTTCATTCCATGCACAGTTTTTGCCTTTCTCTATAGAAAGGTATTAGAATTGCTGGAAAAACCGACTTTTGAACGGAGACTCGAAGACCCGTAGTGTTATATACCATTCGACTCAGTTCGACGAGATAGGAAAATGTGTGTGTGTGTGTGTGTGTGTGTGTGTGTGTGTGTGTGTGTGTGTGTGTGTGTGTGTGTGTGTGTGTGTGTGTGTGTGTGTGTGTGTGTGTGTGTATATATATATGTGTCCACTTTTAGAAGATATTTGAACGCGCTCAATTTTCTCAGAGATGGCTGAACCGATTTTAACAAACTTAGACTCGTTTGAAAGCTACTGTCGGGCCATTGATCAAGTTCGAAGATCAAATGGCTGTGACTTTTGGTTCCGGAGATATGATTGTATAAGTGACGTAACCGACAAAACGCGTTGTATTTTGGGATCACTTCTAATTTCGTAAAGCGTTAGCGCTCAAAAGGTTAAGCACCTCGGAAAATGTCCTCATGCAAAATTTGAGCTAAATCGGACATGTGTAAGGGGTGCTGCCCGGCGGTTAAGGTTTGAAAATTTTCAATCTTGAAAAATCACCATAGGGGGGAGTACATGAAATTTCCAAAATCGAAAATTTTTTTTGATGCCGAAACTCTTAAAACTGCATGAAAAGTCGAGATTTAGTGTCATCTAAAAAAAAATTTTTTTATGAAAATATCAACTTTCTGGGACTTAGAAAAAGTCTCAAAAAGTCGATTTTTTCAAAAAAATTTTTTTTCGAGATGACACTAAATCTCGACGTTCCAAGAAATTCTAAGTTTTTTGGCATCAGAATTATTTTTTCGATTTCGGGGGGCAACGCAAATGTCAAGCACTAGTTTGGAAAAATGATGCTGACTGTGTGACATAAACACTGAAGCATGCTTTTGTGAACTACTCAAATCAATCTGAATCAATTGGGATCAAAATTAGTATCCGAAATTATTTAATAAAAGTATGAAATATATTTTCATGAGACTGTTATGAAAGAAGAGAAAGGCATAATCACACCACTAGGTGTATTAAGAAGGGTTTTTTTTAATGTTTATGATAGTATGAGTGATAGTGATATGATATTTCAAGCCAAGGATTATATTCGGATTAGAAGATTGTCCTGAACAATAAATAATATTTATAAGTATATCTCCATATATACTCCCACTGGTCACATTTTTCGCATCACATTAATATCCTAACTTTTTTCATTGTAAACAAGACTGTGTATAATAAACCTAATGCTAATAATCAACGTTCAGTGACATAAATAGGTATCAGCTCGGAACTCTCTGAGTCGTCCTGATGTCGAAGAGTCTACGTCTGCTTCTTAATAGTTACAAAATGTGCAAACCATATTATTCCGGTGAAGGTGCTTAACGATTCCTGCGGGTGCGGGTGGTCAGTCAAAATGGAAAGGTTGCCCTTCGAAGGAATCCCGCCAATAAGTTATGAATTAAATAACCGTTTACATAATTAGGATAAAATCGAAATAAATATGCGAGATTTGTCACTAATGTCACCTTCTTTTTTGTTTTTTTTTGTTATGTTCGAGGGAAACGTTGTCAGGCAAATAAGTTAGCTAGTTTATTTTTTTTTTTCATTAAATCCTAAGTCAATGCGAATTCCAGGTCGACTGCGCTTCACTAATTTAGTCATAATCTACCATCTAAAGGCACTACAACGTATGATACTGTCTCGAATCTAATGTTAAACGGAAATTTTGTTTCTCCTTCCCGCATTCTAATCATCCTTTGGCATTTCAAATACAGTGATAGTCAGGTCTTGGCGCGCCGTCCTCTACGTCACGTAAGCAACATTCTGAACAATGATTGCTTTTTATATACTGGCGCTACTTTCTGAAATCGATATTACAGTGGGTAACACACCTCGTAGCAGTATGATTTTCGCTTTCAAATTTATTTAAAAAGTTCCTGATCGGCCTTTGCCTAACCTTTCTCTTAACCGCTGCTGTTTCGATGGGTTTTTACTGGTTTTGCTTCTTCGTCATCCGACCCTTCATGTTACGTTCGCTGATGACACACAAATCGCTCGCAGTCATGCTGCCGGATGGCATCGGTTACCTCCGATAGGTGGTTGGTCAGTGTCGCCCCCAGCGTTGGATGCATCCTAAAATGAGTGAAATGCTGAATGAATGACTGGAAGCCAATAATTCCAAATTGTATCATATCATGTTGAATAATTATATATTTTTGACAAATTTTTCAATTGTAGTTATGTAATTTACATGCTTCATTATACGGAGCCGGGTGTTAATAAAAAAAACTACATATCATTAAAAAACGGTTTGAATTGACTTATATTTTCACTAGCCATAATAATGTCATTCTCTTGTCCGATTTGTTCAGTACGAGCTATTGCACATAACGGTAACTATAAATAGGGCTATTGTACCAATAGTCCGCTCATTAGTAGAGTCGTCATGTTATTTTGCCGATTACTCATCTTTCAATCAACGAATTGTGAAGGAATACCACGGAAATAATAGTGCGAAAAAGAAGCTGTTGCTCGGCTAAGAAACAGACCGAATGCTTTTTACGTTCTCTGTTATTCTCCCTCGAACAGGTGAATTCGCAAGGGTGCTGCGGTGCGGTTTTTTACATAGCATATAACAAAGTAAGCAAAAAGAAATTTTACGCAATTTAATTTTTTGAAAATTTTTGTTTTTCTTTCATCGATCAAATTTTGGCTTGAAATTTTCAAAAGAATAAAACTCAACCACAGCGAGCCTCCGTAAATTTGTTGATATGTTATGCGAAAAAGTCAAAATTTAAAACAAAATTATAAAAAAAGCTTCGTCAAAAAAGGAAACAATCTGCGTTTTTAAACACAAAAAAAAACAACTTAGTTTTTTTAAGGAAGTTCGTAGTTTTTTAAACAAAATATCCAAAGAATTAAAAATTAATTTTTTTATGTGGAACATATCTTTATTTTCTATATAGGGGTGCAAATCATAAACTCAAGGAAAAATACACATAGAAATGTGGTCAGGTTTTAAACACTTACAGCTCAGTCTATTTTGTATCAATTATAAATATTTTTTCATCATTTGATTGGAAATGTTTCTACGTTTCGATTTGAATGTATCAAGCCACGTATTTTCAATTATTTATGTTTGAAATTTTGATTAGTAGCGAGTAGTGTCCTATTTTGTCTGCTAAAAATCTCCGGCATACCGGATTTCCGTGCCATAGACGACGGTTTTGAAGGAGTAAGCGATATATCAAATGGAAAGCATCGCTCCGATTGGTCAATCGATGCAAAAGCGAAGCTGTTGGATGCACGCGAATCTATAAATAGAAGCGAAATTATAGCTTCAGTCATACGCGTAGCCTGCTAGAGGTAGGTTGTTGCTAGATAGCAAAACAAAAAGTTCCATACAACGATTTGAAGCTTTAATTGGCTTGCTTTGATCTTGTGTAATGCAAGCTCGGATGGAATTCCATGTTATGTCGTTTCGCCTGAGAAATTGACAACTGCCCCAGAGTAAATTTTGAGTGCTTAAAATTAATTTCTAATTTTTATAAGATGAACTCGATTGATAATGAGAAAAAGTTTATCGCTTCAACCGAAATCGCGGAGTGGTAGAGAAACTTAACGTTATAAAAATAACTGATTGCATACAGAACTTGAACACAAGCTTGGCGAACAGAAGCTTATATATCGAAATCCGTATCGCAAGTATGTACAAAGATACAATTGCATACATTTGGGATATTGATGTAATTTCGTCGGCTATAAAACAAATACAAATCAAGACAAACGATATTCGGTGTTGGTTCCTAATCAAGATCAATCTAAGCAGACTCTCGTGCAATTGCGGATTCAAAAGTGTGACAAATGATTGAACTGTTTGATTGTAGATCATTAGAAATTTTGGTTGCCTTGTTCCACATCAATGGCTTGAACAACATGGGGCTGATCCTTGTAGGTGTTTTGTAGATGACTGATTTCAACATTACAAGCTATGCAATGACTGCAATGTACGCTTAGAATGTGCAAAGGCTGCAAAGTCTGTTGAAACAGAAAGGCCAAATTCCACAAAAGGAATGTAATGCCAGGACTTTACTTTTTAGACACGTTTGGAAGTGACTATTGGTTCATTAAACATGTTTGAAGTGCAAATGGTTGTTTCTTAAGCTACGATCAGACTAGCCAGTTCATCTGCCACAGACAAGTATTTTTTCGACAATTTATATTTGGTCTGGCAATGTAATCACACTATTCACAGTTAAACGACTGCAACAGTCAAGTTTGACTGTCGACATTGACATTGACAACGCGGTTCGGAGAGAAGTGAGTACATACATGTAGTTGAGAGATAGAACTAGTGTCTAATACTCGTTAATCGATTTTGATCGATTTTAAGTACTTTTTTGTAAAATAAACATTATTTGTGTATAGAACTAAAGAGCCGCAGCATCTTATCCAAAGAGCCTTGAGCTATCCTGATTCTCGAATTCCTGTTCCTGAAATAGTGGTCATATACTCAAAAATGGAACTCACTCACTTTTCGTAGAGATCGCTTGGCCGATATTCACAAATTTAGATTCAAATAAAAGGCCAAAACACCTTAACTTTGCGCGGATGCAAGTGCTCAAAATTTCTTTTTTGTCATTTTTAAAATTATAAGTATTTAAAATTTAAACCGTCGTTTAAAGTACGATGGCCGAATCATATAAAATTTTATAAAATTGACTAAATTTCGAAGAACACCACATATATGAGAATGTGAGAATATGAGTAATACGAGAAAGCCATCAATACACCACTAGGTGGATTAAAACAGGTTTTTTATTACTATCTGGTTTCTACACATTAGAAAAAATTTGTTCACGAAACCAAACCTCTTGAGGAAAACCACGTGTACTCACTTCTCGCACTGGTACTGGAACGTTTTGCTTTGTGTTTGGATGAAATAAACAAGTTTTTGGTTGTCATAGAATCTGTGGCAGACAACTTCTGCACAACAGTTTCAGAAACAGTCTAATTTGTCTATACAGTCCTCAACTGTTTGTCTGTCGACAGTTACATTTACGTCTGTGATTACATTGTCACAGACAATGAACAGAAAATGACAAGAAATTACTGTCATTCACAGCTTCGCTTGCAAACAATGAGAACGAAATCCATGTACAGTCAATGATATAAGAGGGGCAGTAGTTTCAAAATTGTGTTTTTTCTTTCATTTGCTCTTTCAGACATTTGCAATTTTCAGTGAAAATCCCATAGTATGCATTGTCGATATTCAACCGAAGCTGTGAGAATTGAAAATGACAGAAAAAGATTTCACAATTACTTTTACCTGTTGGTGCTCGAATTTGTAGTAGTTTTGGTTTCCATAGAGGTTCTGGGATGTAATTACTTCGATTTGTCATATTTTAGTCACTTTCAATAGCCAAGCGTCACAGATTTTCAATACATCGATGAAAGAATGAGATTTGGTTTCGTCTTGTCATAGAGGAAAGAGTAACGTTGGTAATTATACTCTCTCATTTTTTCCATGAGAAACGAAAAAGCTTCGTCTCTCTTCGTTTGTTCTGGTGTCGGTCATTTACGAATGAGACAGTAAAACATTGAAAATGAGACTGTTGGAATGGTTTCTCTCATTGAGAATGCGTGACAATTTTAAGCTCTGGTCACAGATAATCTGCACACTTTGACTGCATACAGGTGGACAGTTAAACCGATTCTGACTGCTTGCAGACAACTGCGAACCGATTACACTATATTACAGTCAAACTGCACAAGTTTGTGCAGTAAACTGGCTAATGTAATCGTAGCTTAAGTTTTAGAGATATGATCGTTCAAGTGACGTAATCGACAAATGATTTTTTTACTATCCTCAGTTCAGAGAGTGACCTATGACATTCAAACACGGGTATACATCCATTGCCGGTATCATGATTAAAAAATTATGTTAATTATGAAACATGTCTTCTTATGGGATCATGCCTATTACTGATGATTCTATGAGCAAAATGATTCATATCATGAGCAATAAATCATCATTTTGCTCTTAGAATCATCAGTAATAGGCATGATTCCATAAGAAGACATGTGTCATGATTTTCATAATTTCTTAAATATTCTTAATAATTAAATTCAAACAATTTTACACCGTACACTCAAAACATCATTTGCTTGCAAAAAATCGAATTTCTTAAGAAGAGAAGAAGAAACTCGACGCAACGAATGTTTTTTATCTTTTAATTCATTTTTACACCGCGATCTAAACTGACATGTTGCAAATAATAAACTGTCAAAGTTAGGAATCGAGCAGTGGCGTGACATGTGTCGACAAGTTAAGTCCGTATTCGAGCGAGTTGCGCTGCGGTACGCTCCGCGCGTGCGGGTCGTGGTTGAAAAATTCACTGCTCTGAAAGTATTAATCTTTCCACTCTGAAACTTTTCCAAGATTGAGTTAAACCCTTAAGGCTTCTTTTTTCAACTAAAAATAGAAAAAAAATTAGGCCCAAGTTTGAAATTTTGTTATTTGTTTATTAATTCTGGTTTTCATTAAGTATACTACAAAGGTTGTTTTTGGAATCGCTGATTTGAAAGCTAAGGAAAAGACGCACATTTCATGCCTTGGAAGAATTTTTGTATCTTTATTAGATTTTGCAGTATAGGCTGTTGTTGTTTTTTGAAATTTCCGTCTTTTTAGTAAACGGAAATTTCAAAAAAATCATATCTCGAAAATTCCACGTACCATATTGAAATAAAAAAATACGTGTCCAATATTTTCGAGTTCTTTACCGAAAGACAATAGTTAAATGAAAAAAAATATTTTTGGGTGGCTGATTTTGCGTGGAATGCCCCATATATAAAAAAACACAAACACAGAAAACTGTTGAAAGAACAAAAACACGCTTACTCAATATCAATTAACTTTAGCCTCCGATTTCTGTCTGCAGAAACGAAAACTCCCATTGTTTCACGCTGTCACTTTCACCTGTTTCAAAGAAAGTGCACCGATCGAGTAATTTACCAATTATTTTGGGGGATTGTCGGACATTTTTCGTAAGTCCTTTTGAACTTTGCGTAGGCACGCAAGAGTCTGCTTTTGCAAATGTCTCATCTTTTATCGCTGCAGCAGCAACGAAAGCCGGCCACTGATAAAGTGAAGAAGAAAAAAAAAACAAAAGTTGGTTTGTGGAATGAGCTCGCGAATTTTCGAAAGTGATTCGGGCTGTAGATGGGCATAGCTGGCGGTTGGATGGGGCAAGAGCAGATACTAAATATGCACTTCTCTGCCGCGGAAATGAGCAACAAAAATGGAGCAGGCGCGGCCGAAACAAAACCATTCATGAGAAAGTTGTAATGTTTTATAACTGGTCCCAAAACGTGTTGCGTGAATGATAGCCGGTCGGAGTAAACAAAACAACAACGACAAAGTAAAGTCCTTACGGCGAAACGTTGCGTGTTTTTTTTTCTTTTGTGTTTTTGATTCATACTCACATCTCCAGCATGGTGTACATTTTCTTCTCCATCAGCACCACGTCGTCGGCCCCTTGATGGACCATGACCAGACAAAAGGTTCTTTTGGCACAGGAAGGATTTTTCCAATCGGTCTGCTTGAGCTGCTGCTCGAATGCCACCCGCGACGGACGAGGGAGATCACGTTCCACATCTTGCAGTGTTTGACCAAAAACCTCAGCATCCTCGCCCTCGATAGCTCGCCTTCGCCTATTGCGAAGCATCCTATCCGTGTTACCTAAAAATTGCACATTGTCATCGGTTGACTCCTCGCTTACATCCTCCGGCAACTTTAGGTCGATGATTTCGATCACATCACCCTGATCATCGAATTTGTCGTTACGAAAAATTTCATTGTCCTGTGCAGCGCTGTCATCCAAAAGCTGATAACTGCCATCCACGGATCGTTTTGAGCGGCGTGATTCCATCACATTTTCCACCGGATCCAACCGGGTGACGGCCGTCGACGGAACGAACAGATAGTATTTATCTGGACGAGATTCGGTTCCTTCTAGAGCTCGTTTGTGCTGCAGTTCATCCAATTCCATAACGAGCTGCTCGCCGGATCTTCGCAGCATATCCAGATCGAAAAATCGACCAACAGCGACGGCCCCGAGTCCCAGCGCAGCTCCACCGGCGAGCATACCTAAAGCCGGCAGAACAATTGAACCTGTAGCTGGTGCCACCACCAGATCAGCTTTGTCCTTAGCTTCATTAGTCTTCTTGACAAATCCCAAATTTTTGGATATTTTGTGACCGGCCTCGACGAGCGGATCCAGCACCGGTTTTGTGAATTCGTGCACCGTGTGGATTCCGGTTTGAAAACTATCTTTCACTTTTTCCGTTAGCTTCATCCAGAGCGGTCGTTCGGGTTTCACACGACGGATGAATCCGTAGGTGTACGGATAGGTTGCCGGCATTTTGACCGGCTGGTACAGTTCGTCGTAGGGAGCTTTTGTCGGAAACTTGACACCGGGCGGATGGTCATAATAATCTTTACCCATCATTGCCGGTTCGATTGCGAACGGAGAGTGATCGTTGTGTTTAGCGAACTCCACATTAATAATTTTTTTCGTAGCCTTTGGAGTTGGTTTGTTTTCCGGAGGGACAAACTTCGCCGGCTGCACACCCAACTCTGGATGGGCGTATTGAAGCACTGGTTTTCGCGAATCTTCCAATTCGTTCTGTTGCTGATTGGAACCCGGGAACGAGTACAGTTTCGAAACCGGATAGACCGGATTTCCTGGATTCTGCAGCATTCTTCGTTGAATTTTGGGTTGTTCTGCAAAAATCTCTTTGTTCGGTGTCCTCGCCATGTAGTAGTGCTTTCGACTTTCCTGATCGTTAATTTTTTTGATGTAGTCGATCAACTTAGCGTTCGAAACCCGGGCATTGTCTGCTCGCGAAAAGGGGCCAATGTTCGCCGGCATCCTCACCATTGGCATCGGATCCGCATCGTTAACTCGCACACTGGATCGCAAATTGTCTTCCACGCTGAATGGGCCGAAACTTTTCGGTTTGTCATTCAAAGGAAAATTATCGGCTGTCGTGAATGGACCGATGCTGCGTCTTCGTCCCGTTTCACCACTTGATGGACGGGCAAATATCAGCTGACCATAGGCGTCTCCCGTACCTTCCATCCGTTTCGGAATGTGACCTTTTTCGTACGGTACCAGTTCGCCGTTGATTACTCGAGCATTTCTCCATACCTGTTTTTTATCTGCCTCATCATCCGGTACTCGAATTCCGTGCACTACCGGAATTCCATCTTCTCCTATTTCCTGTAAAGCTCTGGGCTTCTTTTTAGTTTTATTACCGAATGGATTATCTTTCATATAAACAGCGTCCGAATTGACGACGACAGGTGCAGGGACATTGGCAGCCATAGTTTCATCAACTGGACGGTTACTGACCGCTATTCGGACCGGTCGTCGATCGTTCTTGATCGAACTTTCGTCTTCGTAATACCTAGCCGGTCGTTCGATTCGATTCACGTGCTCCAGAAATGCGTTAATTATGTCCATAGATCCTGGCGAGTTGTCACCCGTGACTCGGTATCCATCGGAAGCAGTCGGTCTGCTGTTTTGGGACAACGGAACTCCCCAGGAAATTCCACTCTTTTCGTCTCGCTTCTTCACGATTATTTCAACCATCCGACCGTTATTCGAACGAACGTTCAGCTTTTGAACATTGTCCGGGTCGAGACTTCGGGCCACTTTCAGTTCTGTTCGGGTAAAGGTCGGTCGCAGAAATCGAAACTTTGGTTCCGGTGGCAGTTCGGGAGACATCGAAAACGACGACGATGACGAGGATAACGGTGATGTTACGGTTATGGTAGCATTTCCGGTGGATTGTGCTTGGGTGGTACAGCCGAGCAAAAGCCAGAGACTTAGCATCGTCAGGGGTCGATAAATCTGTGGGGATAGGAGAGAGTAAAGAAATTGATTAATTTTCTTTTTGTTACTGGATTTTATATCAACCAAGAATTACTCAATGAACATTAGATTAGTTTGTAAGCGACAGTTTCTCTTTATTTACTTTCTCTTTCAATTATTACGACATATTCCTGTATTTTCAGATAATTATTTCAGTGAAGAAGAAAAGTTGATAATTTTAGTTATTAATCTCTGAAAATAGGTTATTTAGGGGTTTGGCTAAATGCCGTTTTGTGCTTTGGGCATATAACCGATTTCACTATTCCTTACGTTTCGTCTTCGACTGGTCAGTGCAGAGCAGTTCAAATTAAACTGCTTAGTGCCAAAACTTAGACTGTTCCATTTGAACCGCTAAGCAGATGTAACTTCACGTCTGCTTACCCGAATAGAGCGTGAGATCAAAAAGAAAACTCAATTTGATGTTGTGCTGTTCGTATGTATCGATTATTTAATTTGCTATCGTTTTGGTCGTTTTAACGGTTGAAGGATAAAAATCGAAAACAAAACAAATACTGTGTGACATCAAACTGAAAACTAGCTTTGCTCTCAGTGAAAGCACATTGAAAACTTAATATTATGTAGATTTTCTCGAAATGACACGTCACGAGCATAAGCTAAAAATAGAACAGCCAAAAAAGGTCCGGGATAGAATACATTTAGGCGATATTACTCGCAAGCAAGAAAAAGATTTTATGCAAGCTCCATATTAGTCGCATTGTGATTGCTATGGACTGTAAGTGCTAGCTATTAGAAGACGGAAAATGTTCGGTCATATGACAAGCTGTGTTGTTTTACAAAGTTGTATGCAGGTAGTTTCTGTCAATGCACACTCGTTGCGTCGCTTCCATCCCGCATCCACCGTGGCTATTTGATCACAGTATAAAAATGTTCTCTTTGTCCTTCTCATATCCAAAGCTGTAGCATTCAAACATTATAACATTACATTGAGTTATCTACTTGATCTCACACAACTCTAGGTTCTGAAATCTGAGACATTCAATGTTCGATGTTCGAACTTCGTAAACAATGAATTTTTCCATACTGTTGGACAGAGAGGGCATTTCACCAGAGTGATACACGCTGGCGTCAGATTCTTGTCCACACCGAGGATGCAAAAAATGAAGCATCGCACAAAGAGGAAAGCGCACTTCTTCTCAGTGTCGAATAGACAGCATTTGAGTGTGTGCTTGTGGTTAAAGCAGCTGGCGCGAGTGAAACACATTCTCTTCGCATGAATCGCTCTCACGCGCCCTTGTCTAAATACACCCAAGTGACCAATGGCACGTGATGATGAGCGAACACTTCTGTGAATTTCAATTAATAGAGAGTAGATCTGGCCTTGCTATGAAAAATTTGCAAGGAAAACCGAAAATGCGATAAATTGTTTTATTTTGCTGATTTTGCGTGTCCACGCTTCTTCTACGCAAACCATACAGCAGAGTGCTCACCGGCGTGTACACCTTTGTGAAAGTATCTGCATCCACCTCAGAGAATTTATTAGCTAATGCTCTAGCACTTTGGTGGGATTCAGTGGAAGAGGTAAAAGGAAATAAACAAACGCACTCATGATGCGTGCACACTTTATACAGCAGTGGTGTATATATGTGCAAGAGAAGAGCTCTCGTTAAAGTTGTCAGTGCGAGGAGAGAAATTTTGCTTGCTCGTCGTCACACAGAGGAGATGGACATCTCTGCTGTTGGATAAAAAGTTATGGGTATTTTCAGATTGGCTGTTGGATATAAAGTTATGGGTATTTTCGGGTTTGGCGAGTAGATTATTTTCGCCATCCAGGTCCCCGGTTTTTTGATGCACTGAAAATAATGGTCTAAAAACTTTGGAATGAGCTTCGCGACGTCGTATGATTACAAATATCGAAACACATAAGCTCCTTCTACGGCTGACGATCAGCGAGATGGGAATGCCAAAGCCACTATTCAGATTGACCTGCTTCAGACAAACGTGGTACCGATGATCGCCAATTTATCTAATGTCTCCCAGACGTGTGGTTTGGTTAAAAAGAAGGAACATTATTTGCGTAAAGGTTAAAAAAAAAGGCGGATGGGTAATGTCAGAGACATAACTGGATGTCGTGAATACGAAAACAACTGACATGTTCCTTAACACTTCCGAATATCAATTAGTTGATCAATTGTATGAAATTGTATGTAGAATTTGAAACGATGCACCTAAACTAAAGTACACATTAGTTACATTTAACATTCTGAAACACAAATATTATGAAATAACCAGTATAGTTCTTTAAAATAAAATAATGGTGGCTCTGAAAAGAACCTTTTATGAAAGCGTTTGTGATGGAGAGTGATAAGTTGAATTCGAATTCCGATGGATGCCGCTGACTTCCGTCATCTAATTCCAGGCTGAACTGTTGTACGTGGGTGCGATACTGATATGGTTGGTGTAGGTGTAGCCTTTACAACCGATTATAATCTTCCAATAAAGAAAACATTAATTCGCTTGGTTGATCAATGATACAATAGGCCTAATTTATTGAACGAAACTATCAATATTCTATAGGGATTCGTTTCTAGCATTCAGAAGGGTCAAATTGCGTAATTCTCTACAACATTACACTCTGGAACATTTTTCGCAAAAAAAAGAAGGCTTCAGTTGATCTCGACTACTGTGAATTTCACACAGCGAAAAGGGCAAAAATCTAACCAAACTGTTCTAGATTTGCACTAAACTGAGGATATTTCCTTTCGCTTTGCGAACAACAAATCCTAATAGTTCTTTAGAAAATTTTTAGAGCCTTTAGAACGACTGATTTTGTGTGATGCTCTTCACCGTTGCTTTTTCACCAATGAAAATGACTGGCAGCTGTGACGTAATCGCTCTTGTCGGAAGCGAAACTAGCTTTGCAAACTACACAAAATACATCTGCTCGCAGTGGCGATAGAATCCAAACTGATCCAATTTTTGTTAGGAGCTTTCTTTTTACGTGATTTCGGTTGTGGCTTTTTCACTAATGGGCGGTCCTAACGGCTATAAAAATAGCCGCATACAGATTTTTAATGTCGATTATTTCATTTCGGATTTGTATTTCATTGAAAGAAACTATCGGGATGCTGTACGGGATTCATTCCTGCCTTTCAGAAGGACCAAATTGTGGAACTCACTACGATATTCAACACTTTTCGGAACATGTTTATCGAACGATTTGTTGTACAGCAGCAGATATTTAGTTCTCTTCCTCAGAACGCGTTCTGATTGGCTGGTGTTGACATGGGTCAAAAGAGACAGGTTTTTCAATAGTGTACTATTGAAATACTTCAATGCTTTTGCTATACACGTTTAAGATGAAAAAGTTCAAAATTCTATTGGTAGTTAGATTATATAAATCCTTTCACAGATCACTGAGCTATGAGCTTTGAAAATACGAGAAAGGCAAACGCGCCTTATGAATTATCCTCTTTGATACTCGTTTATACCAAACATTTCAGAAAAGTTTAATTTTCAATTATTTCAGATTATGTCACACAACTGAAAATTTTATCATAAAATTGTGATCATATTTCCGATGGCGTGAAGCAAAAATTATGTTGATTCGTTAGATACAACAAGAGATATTCACGATCAAAAACTTATCATTCTCTCAGAGGGTAAATTTTGAAAAGGCACCCCATAGTAAAGTAAGTCATATTCACGACAATATTGAAAAAAAAAAATCTTTTCTTCGCTGTTATGGTTGCGGTCAACTGCAGGATCTTGGCAGGATGTCAAAGCATTTTTGTAAAAGGCAACATAGGATTGAAGGAATAATTTTTCCATTGAAACTTAACTTTGTATTTTTGTGTTGTCATTAGAAATTAGCTTAATTTCAATGGATTCACTAAGTTGTTGATTTTAATATTTTCATTTTTTGAGTTTCACAAAACTTTTGCCTTTAAACAGCAAAATAATAACATAATGTGATATTAATTGAAAATTTGATGAATCGATATCATATTAGGATTGCCAACTGATGTTGCTATCATAATCAGATTTCAATATGTTATCATTTTGATGTTAGACTTTACTCGAGTAGCGGTAGAAATTGAACTGCTCTGCACCGACTAGTCGAAGACGAAACGTAAAGAATAGTTCTGAAAATAGTTAGAGAGAAAGATTGCAGAAAGTACCGTAATAATCGAAAGAGAAACTAGTACAAAGAGAATCTGCCACCTAATCTATTAGGTTTTGTACGAAAATGTCATAACCTCAAAAAATGCACTGAATGAACATCATTTGACAGCAGACAGGTGGTTTGTTCACGTGCTCATTCTGATTTGAATACATGTTTTGGGAAAAATAAACAAACCAACGGTACATGTCAAACATGAACCTTATTCATCACGAGTTCATTTGTGATGTAATTTTGCAAAACCTAATCGTTCATCGAGATTTGATTTTACGAATTATATTATGCGAACCATTTAATGTGAATATTTTGCCCAAAACTTGTCATATTTATTGAATTTCTAAATAGTCCGAACTAATTCCGAATATTGGGAAATAATAACTCGATAACTACGATAACAATTACTGAATAGAAAAAGTACGGGTGTGTAATGTCAGAGACATGACTGGACGTCGTGAATATGAATAAAACTGACACGATTTGTTTATACTTTCGAATTCGAATTGATAGTTTATCGATTGTGTGAATTGTGAAACTTTCACTACTAGAATTTTAAACGATTTTTGACGTCGATTATCTTATTTCGGATTTGCATATTTCATTGAAAGAAACTATCAAGATGCTGTACAGGATTCATTTCTGCCTTTTAGAAGGACCAAATTGTGGAATTATCTATGGTTTTCGGCACAGTTCGAAAATTTTTTCTCAAACGATTTTCGCACAGCGAAAAATGCACATATCAGCAAATCAAATTATTTTGGATTTTCACTAAACTGATGATTTTTACCTTCGATTTGCAAAGAAGTTATCTCAATAGTTCTTTCGATAACATTTAGAGCCATTAGAACGGCTGATTCTGTATAATATTGTCCACTTTTCGTTTATCTCTCCAATGCAAACGACCAGCAGCTGATGCAATCGTTCTTGCTTGAATTGAACCTACCGACACATCCGCTCGCAGTGCCAAATGATGCATCTTTAATGTGTCTTCTCGACTTGACGACCGGAAGGCAATTGAGAACTACGACCTGAGCGTTTGAGGTTTTTAACCACGCAGAAGTTTCGCTCTCCGCTGCCGCTGTTTGAATGCGTCTTCTCGCCCCGGCGTCTGCTTCCATCCAACGCACAAGAAGAAATGATCGATTTTCGACCACAGTTCCCCTTTTATAGCGTTCAGTTGAAGATATGTACCTAACTACCTCGGAATCGTCGTCCCAGTGCGAAAAACCCAAGCCAAAGTAAAGAGTTTTTCGCATTGTTTTCAAATTTTGAGAGACTTATTTTTTTGTTATCTCACACTGTTCAAAATATTATACCAAATTCCTGGTCATATTTTTGATGAAATAGTGAAAGAATTATGTTGCTGCCATTAATGCAAGTCGAGATATTTTTTATTTATAATAAAATTTTTATTCTGGCCTTTTAGCGTAAAAGCTTTACGTGGTCGATTGGCTTACATTTTTGTTACTTAAAATTTTTTTGCTTTTGGATCTCATTCTTCTTGTCCAGTTTATCACATGGCTTACCATAGTGAAAAGCTTTTTGGCTTACCATAGTGAAAAGTGAATTGACATGTGGCCATCTGATTGTCATAGGTAACAAGTGATTTGCACGGGATTCTTGTATCCTGACCGAAAGTCACATAAGAAGGTATAGGCCTCTTCAAGCGCATGCGTAACAAACGTACGCCATTTAGAATACCGGGAAAAAAGTTCTTCCACTTTTCTTTTTCGATAGAGAGAATCTCTCCGTATTGTGACATAGTTTTGCGAATATAAGGAATATACTTGAATGTTGTACTTAATGTTCTCGTGCTCCACATAGTGCACATTATAAAACTGGATGTAAACAACATTATTCGCCTTATTGCATTGAAGTAAATGCACACGTTTAATGTCAAGATGCATTTGCTCCATAAGCAAACCTTCAAGTTCTTGTATCGTAGGTCGAATTTTGCACTGTCTGAAGTCAACAACAATTGTATTCTTTCGTGTCGGCGGTAGCTTTTGTTCGTTTAATTCACTCATTTCGAGGTCGTTCTATTGTTCACTACACAATACTGTACTTGGTTTATTCCGTCCCGAACGTAAGCGGTTTTGTTAAATCGACTGACTTGGATGAGATGTGAAAGCGAACTGAATACAAGTCGAGATATTCACGATTAAGTTCTGCGCCTAAGTCGTAAGCCCCTGATGGACAGTATTCATCATTCGGGTGAAATTTGATTTCAATTTCTTTCACGTCATTGGAATGGTCGAACCGTTGAATCGATGTTTATGGTCTACCAACACTTTAAACTATTTCAGTAATAGATTTGTTTAGTCTGCACAAGTTCATAATAATCTTCTTCGTTTTCTTCGTTCTTTCCTCTTCGTTTCTTCCTAGTTTTGTAAATCTGATCGCGTGATTGTCCAAAACAACCAAATTCTATTAAGAATAAATATTTTTGCATATCATATATAGTGTTACCAAAACTTTTGGATTGATTATAGCAATCATCTAATTTTTGGGACGAATTCTTTTGTTCCACCTGAAATGTAATTATGATATGTTTTTTGTTCAGAAGCAAATAAATAACGAGTATTCATACCCAACAACAGCGTTATGTACGAGAATAATTGCTCACTTGTTACAAAACGGAACAATAAGCTTATGAAGTTTATGATTTCTGACAAAAATAGATATATAGTATAAAGTGAAATGTTTACCGAATACAGTTGTAGTTCAATTGGATAAAGTGACAGACCATCGTCAAGTTTTCTCTAGGATACAATCATAACGATTACGTTATGTCTTATGTCTTTGGCATTACACACCCACCTTTTTCTATTCTGAGTGGACTGAAACCTGGTTGGATATTTTAATAAAAACTTCTAGGAACAACCCTATGAGACAGTTCAAACTGTTGACGTAGGACTATACAACTAGTGTCAAAATCACTGCTATCCTTTGTTCTGAATACTTAAGCCGCAGTGTTTTTGTGTTCCACGCGGAACGACCGAAATTAGCTCTGCGCTTAATTAGTTTTACTGTTTTCGAATTAGTTGTTCTTAACAACAAAATTGCCAAAATGCCTTATAAATTAGTAAAAATTCAAAATTTATTTTGCTGAAATAAAGCTTTTGTTTTTAGAGAATGTGAATTGGTGAATTTAACTAAAAAAATTGTCATTTTAACTATGGTTCTAGCATTTTTAAAGGAATAGATGTTAACAAATCCAAATTAGCAATATTAAGAATTTTGTAGTTGTCCTAAAAAATAGCTAACTAAAATCATTTTTTTTTCGCCAAAATGCTGATTTCGGTCTTTGCGTGGTATAAAAACTTATTTGTGTTTATACGAACTGTAAAAAAAAAAGATACTTAAAAAAGATACTCTGAAAATGTTTATTGGGATTGATGATGAAAGGTGCTGATCTTGTTCATCCAGCACTCCATGATCGAATTCATTCTTCATTTTCCCCGATGTCGAAAAAACAGCAAAATTTGAATGAAAATATCTCTCTTGCAAAGCGATCGGCGCGCAGAAAAAAAATTCATAAACGGTCCAACCGCTTATGTGCATAGCAACCTTCACTACGGGATTAACAAATCGCACAGAGTGCTATGTTTAATCGTGAACACACGTGTTTGAATAGCGGAATTCCTACGGAAACGTGTAGAATAATTCCGTAGAAGGTTCAATAGCTGATGGACACATCAATCATCTTTACGAAGCTGTCGTCCCTGTGGGAGGAGATCATGTGCTTGAGAAACAGCGAAATTAAATGTTGTTCGTTACTAATTTAAGCTTCGATCATCAGTTAACTAAAATATCAATTTTTCCTCAATGACATGCGGAACATTTAGACTGCGGAACATTTCAACTTCCCTCTCTGAGCAGCCTAGATAGCCGTGTAGTGTCGGTAGCGGTTTCCCAACTGGCTAAGAATAACGCTACGGTCCACCTGTACCGGTGGTATAAGTCCACCAAACAGGTAAGCCGTGTGGCATCCGGCGGAATAATTTTTCACCAAGAATTGATCCACTGGTTTCCTGTTCCATGTCGTAAAAGGCCACAAAAATAGGAACTGGAGTGTTAGTGTTTGTGTTTGGGTAGTGGACGCGAAACCGCTAACACCCTCCGAAAACTCGGTTTATCAGGTGAAAACAGTGCCGTGTGATATCATAGCAATGTTCTTCCTGTGTTCAAGGGTGGTTTTTGCCCTATATTAGTGCAATTCTTTAGTCAAAGTGGCTTCTGTTAGCAGTATTTTTGGTGATAAGAATACCAAAAACCGGCTATCTAATGGCCGCCGTCTCTATGTTTTAGTTGATAGTGTGATTAAAAATATTCACTACAAGTGCACTTTGCACTACCAGCTGGTGTCTGTGCGCGAAATGTATTATCGGTCACTCACCGGCAGCATCTATCGCACACTGCCAGTAACAAGGTTTGATATAAATCTCCAACACGATGGTAAGCGACCTTATTCGTGTATTGCATGTTAACAAATGGCAATTTTTTTTGTTTTTCTTATTTCCTTCATTACACACTGGATAAGTCCGTTCGACTATTGTGGTGTGATTACAATATCAGTTGATATGCATACAGCATCTGTGTGGCTTATTTCGTCACCAGGATTTGCTGTTTTTTATATACAATTATATCTTCTGCGTTGATGGTACATCACAGAGCAAAAGTTTTGGGATATGTTGGAGACGTGACCATCCCTACAACCCAATAGTAATTGCTGGGTTCACTGGTGGCAGCCCGACTGTCACTCAGTTGATGCACCGACCAGCATCCGGTCTATGTGTCAGAATCAGAATGTGATATGTAATAGAATTAGTAACACGCGTTTTTACCTCTAACTGTGCGTCTATCAATAAAGTCATTTTTAATGTTTGGGTCGTGTTATATTCATTATCGGTCACCTCCGAACACACCCACAACAGGATATATGTGCGCAAGTTCGGTATCATTTGTCTGCTGGCTGTTCTTGTGTAGTACCATTCTTCCTCACACAATACTATCAATACTAGTATCATCTAGCGTTAACTGCTAGCATATAGGTTTGGAATAAAGCCTTAGCCTATTGATGAGAAATCTTCCCATTTCTCTCATTACACGATTTTACTAGCAAAACTAGTTGCTTCCAAATGGATTCGTCTGTTACATAGTGTACCAATACACTGATTCTACATTAGGGTAGTTTTTCACTACAACCGTAAAGAACATTAGTAGTGAAATTTAATACTATTAAAGATTATATCAGCGACTTATTCCAAATCGCTGTATATCTCTCTTTTACTTTGAACCGCCATAGCGAGTAGTTGGTAATCCAAGCTATTTTTTCTAAAAATTACCATTCCGTACCATCTGAAGATTTCTTTTTAAATTCAAGATGGAAACGGAGTGATTGGATCACGGCACCTGGCGATGCTAGTTCTGGAAATCCTTCAGGGAAACGTATGCCTAAGTCTCCAGCCATTCCGGATGGAAATCCGAATGCGAAGAAGACAAAAAGCAAAAGTTTCGAACGGAATCAAAACAAAAGACTCCGTAAGGAACCATGTGGGCGAACAAAACCTCATTCCGAGGAAAATAAACCCAGTTCAACAGAGCGTTTTCAGGTTCGTATGTTAAATGGATTGTTTACAACGGATCTGAAGGACAATCTGATGAGGATTTTGAATAATTTCCTCTTTACTACGCCTCCTACGTCTTTCATTCCGAGCTTCAATGGGTGCGGACTCAGGTTCGGGGTTGTCTGGTTTCATCCGGACAACGAGGACAGCTCGACCTGGCTCAGACAGAGGCTCGAAACGATAAACGAACAGGCGGGCGAAAATAGGTTCGTGATAGAACCTTACTGTCTGCATCAGAACAGGATTTCTTTCGCTATTCCATGGGATCCCGAGGAAAAATTGACGGAGAATGATGTTCTGAAGCGGATATATCTGCAAAACCCAGTTGTTCAGACGGTGAGATGGGAGGTTTTGAAAGCGGCTCCGGCAGTTGCAGGAAAACGACTGTTTTTCAGCAGTATTGACGATGGCTCTCTAAATCTTCTTAATAAACAGAAATTAAACCTGAACTACGGTTTTCAGAAGATTTCTGTTCGAATTATTCGGCAGGAATAATCAAGACCATTGAGTCTACACCTGTAAAGGTTAAAACAGATTGTTCAGCATCCTATGGGTGCAGAATTTACTTCTGGTTATACGTTTTTCTTTGTGCAGTCCAACAGAATGTTCAGCACCCCTAGGGGTGCAGAATTAACTTCTGTTTACATGTATTGTGTCGTCATTTTCTCCTAAATTACCCAGCTCCTAAACTACCCTGCTCCTTCCTTTCAGTCTTTCCTCTCCCTTCAGGAAAATGATGATAATACAGATCTTGCGGCAAGGCACAAATCTCCATACAACAAGGGGAACGTGCCATTCGAGCCAATCTGTTCTGATTCCTCATTCTTGATACTAATTTAAGCTTCGATCATCAGTTAACTAAAATATTAATTTTTCCTCAATGACATGCGGAACATTTAGACAATGTATCGACTAATGCGTGGAATATCAATTATAAATGAAGCTAGAACTGGAATAATAATGAAAAAAATCTAACGACTCCCAGTCGCTTGGCGCTAAGGTAAATTCATTAAATTAAACCATAACCGCATAACATTCCGATTTTCATATTTATAATAATCATGACCTTAATTGAAATGCATAGTAAAATGTGCAGCCTGAACTAAGTTTTTAATTCATTGTCTGCGGACGAACGGGACTCAACTCATATTTACATTTGATTATATTTTTTTCTTTCATCTCACGTTGAACACCATTTCCGTTGCGAAAACGTGGTAGCCAAAAAAAAAGAAAGAAAACGTTACGTTAATTATTTGTTATGGCATCTTTTCGCTGACGTCGTCGTCGGTCAGTGTGTTAGCAGCCCGGGCCCCCGATCAAGCGGAAGACTGATGGCATAATAATTTTCAGGTGGATTTTTGGTGTCGTAACAGAGTTTCTTTTTGAATGTGTGCGCGCACATTTCGGTTCGGTGATTCATCATTGAAGATAGGGTGACATTTACCGTTTTCGTTTTTGAACCTAGACGCGGGCTACTCTGACTCCGAGTAAAACGAACACGTGGTACGCGCCCTAAACAACAACTCATGAAAAAAAGAAAAAATAAACAAACTCGGCTGGATGCGTGGTGCGACCCGAGAAAATTTTCAGAGCGAAACTACTCGATTGGAGTCCGATCTAGAGCGACCTCAGGTTGCTAAAACAAACATATCAAACGTTGTTTTGGCGACTCTGGGTCAGCTTTCGGGCTGCTCTGATCAATAAATGAAAACGGTAATTGTTTGTTACTGCATTGGTCATATGGCTCATGTTCCGCGTTGTATTCAATGCAACAAACAAAATGTTTTTAAAAACAATTCAGAATGTAATATCAAAAAGACTTCCAAGAATAAAACGACGAACCTGTTTTAAAACGAAATTTTATAAGCTTTGTATGGTACAATAGAAGCAAGATTTGTTGACGTGTTTAGAATTACTGCAATAACATTGTAAATAAGTATCGTGTGTGGTATTATGATCGATCAATCGAAGCGATTCAGTACCGTTAACCCTTGAAATAGAGAATAGTGCTTAGAGTTGTCTATTGGTGAAGTGTCAATGGAGTGATTGTTTGGACAGGCCAGTCCAGACAGCAGCAGCCTTTCGTCGTTCGATTATAATTTTCAATACCGTTAAATTAAGGGGGAGCGGTCTAATAATCATTAACTTCGCAGCTAAAGTAAAAATCAAAATCAACCATTTATTTAGTTGAAATCTATTCGCGTCGCTTAAATATGTCAATGAAAATGAAAATTATGCACATCCAATTTGAAGAAATTTATGATTCCTTATCAAGTGTTTATCGATCAACGGTTTGGTGATAAACATATCATTGACAGGATATGATGAAACAAAATTGATGATAGATTAGGAAGTGTTTGCTGATTTGGCGTTACAAAAATTAAGCAAAGCATACAAGTTAATTCTCCTGTACAGATATGTAGAAATTGAGATTACCGATAACAAAATGTACCCAATCAAATTGTAAGACATAAGAACACTTAATTATTTTCGTGAAATACATGTTAATGAATGATCATCATGTACGCACATGGATTTTATGTTCTAAGCCAGTAATTCCATATCTTCTTATATCGCGAACCCCTTTAGAACCACAATAGTTCTCCGCGGATCCCCACGATTAAATTTAATTTTGTTCGCTGGAAATATATTTACAATCTATTTCGAAAATTGAACAATACCAACGAAAAGGGACACACAAGTTTGAGCAAATACCAACATAATTTTTATATTGACAAAAACAATTATGTTATTAAACTTAAGGCAACGCAACAACACATACTGCTAGAAACAATTATTGACAAAAAAAAGGCGGGTGGTTAATATCAGAGACATAACCGGATGAAATCAGCTTCAAGCGAAATCAATCTTCAGTTCAGCAATTCAGTTGTCAATTGTATGGGTGCGCAGTGCTGCTATTTTGGCGCGCATGAATTTGACTCCCTTATACTTCTTTGCACGAGACTCGATGCGGACTCGCTTGAGAGCGCCATGCTCGCAAAAAAGGTTGTTGCCAATGATTTGTTCGGGAAATGTGAGAGCTAAAGATCTGATATGATGTCCTTGGTGCAATGCAAAAAAGCAGTTGTAATTTGAGCGATAGGTTGAACTTGGCTCAAGTTCAAGTAGAGATTCAGATCCTGGAACTGGATCAGATCTTACCGCAATAATAGATCTTCTAGTCCAATTCCTTAAACGAAATTTGCGCCAGACTCTGAATTCAGAATTGGCAACGAATTCCGAAACAGAAATTTGAACTGAAGTCTAGTACTGGATTCAAAAAACTGAATTTTCGAACTGAATTCCGAATCTAAATTCTAGGACTGGCTCCTGACTACTGAAGTTGAATTATAAAAGTGAATTCGGGATCTGATATTTGAAACTGAATTTTAGAACTGTATTTTCAAATAAATTTACTTTCTAAATTCTGAAACTGAATTAATGTTCTCAACTCAGGATCTAAATTCGGAACATAATTTGTGGAGTTGAGTTTCGGAAATGAATTCTTGGCCTGGATTCTGGAATTGAATTTCCGGGACTAAATTCTGAATCTGAGTTTTGGAACTGAATTTTTGAATAAAATTCTGGATCTAAGGTTTAGAACACCATTGTGGAGCTGAATTCTGTAACTGAGTGCTGTACCTGAATTCTGGAACTAATTCCTGGATTCAGAAATGATCAAAATTCCGAGCAAAAAAAAAATTTTAGAGCTGAATTGTGAATTCTGAATTCTAAACCTGTAACAGGATTTTTAAACTAAATTTTTAAGTTGAATTAAGTATGTAAGTTTTACACACTTAATTTTTATTGCTGAATCTCGGCAAAAAAATTTATCATTTCATTATGCCAAATTTCTAATTTTTTCATTTCATTATGCCGAACTCGAGAATCGGTTTCAAGTGTGTAGAACAGAGTTTTGGAATTTTAATTTGGTAAAAAAGTATTACATTCTTTTTGTGGAATTTGACCTTCTGTTTCAACAGACTTCGCAGCGGATTTACATTGTACAGAACCATTGCATGGCTGGGGCTATGATCCAACTGACACTCAGAAGCCTTCCAGGTCGGGGCTTGGACATACGACAACTGGCTTGTAAGACCACCAACCTGGGACAACAGAATTGGGTAACTGTAACTTAATACCAGTGTTGCTAATAGAGCGAGAACCCAGTGCATGCAGCACATTCGCGAGCGAGTGCGAGGCGTATTCTATCTTACTCGCACTCCTCCGCGCACGCTTATGAATCACTCACAAAAAGGTGTATTTTAAGCACGAGTGGTGTTTTCATTTGGGTGCGATGAGTGAGAGTCAGCAGGAGTAAACACATACTGAGAGTGGGTTACTGCTGCGAGTCAGCTCGTTCTATTTCAAATTATGTTTGATCGCTCACCGAACGTCCGAAATGTTGGCTACAATAGCACTTGGTAGGGCGCTCTATTCTTGCCACCGGGCTTTTTAGAAAGCTTGTTCTCTTTAGCCGAGTACTGTGCTCCTATTACTTCTGTGTATGAAATTCAAGTTAAGTATGGATATTCTTGAAACTGCTGCATGAAACATGATTTATTATTGTTTTTTATTGTCATTACAATTGCTTCTAATCACAGCTTGATCAGATTGCATATTAATCCCACGCGCAAAACGGTATAAGAGTACGAGTGGGAGCAAAATTGTGAGTGGGAGCAAGAGTGCGAGTATTTATGAGGAACAGCGTAAGTAAGAGTGTGCACGTCGACAAGTTGGCCAACGAAAGAATGAGCGGTGGAATATGCACGATAGGAGTGCTTGGTGTTTCATCGTCACTCACAGAAGAGCACTGCGATAACAAAGTAAAGGGTGGAAATAACCAAGGGGAGCAAACTCACACGGGAGTTTTAGATGTATTGATGGCACACGAGTGAGAATTATCTGCACAATATGAGCGAGCTTAGCAACACTACTTAGGGGTAGATGGGGTAAAATGCACCCCCTAAGGAAATGTAGCCATATCTTAACTATAGAGAATAATACGGAAGAGTTTTATGCATGACTATCTTCCGTAATCATTATTTCTCAAAAAAACGTACAAATATTCGCTGAATACATTGAAAAATACATGAAATATCTTATTTTCCAAAACCCTTAAAAATTGTCTATTAAAATATATGCGGTGCATGACGCCCGATCGTGGAAAATATGAAAAATATACATTCTAAATTACGCGAAGTGACCATTATCTGAACATAGAGGCAGGATGGTCTCAAACAACGGGTAAACATCCATCAAAACAACGGATTAAAGCTCATGATAACCAGGGGGCAATATGCACCCTCATAAAGCTTCTTCTTCTTATTTAAAGAAAGCTTTAGACTTTTCGTTGACGAAACATTTGCTAGGTGAAAGATTGTTCACTATTATTCATTAAATTGCTAACTTATGGATAATTGTTTTAAGTGAATTCTTGAGCATTTTGCCTCACACAATTCGGGTCGTTTTGCCCCAAAAAATATGAGACGATAAATTTGACCATTTTTCTATAAAATTGCAAATACATCGTCTGTATTAGAACTAATTTTAGAAACCCGAATGATTGGCAAAGAAGTTCACTGGTTACAAAATTATAATCGTCTTCCTTACTCTAGAAAATTACTATGGAACGAACATCCAAAATTAGTTATGACAGAGACATAATTGGTTTTTTAAAGTTTTCCAGATATGATTGAACCATCGCTACCAGAATATTATAGTAATCTGTTGTTTTGGCGGACTTTCAGTTTCATTAAAATTTCAGTGAAAAAAAATGGTAACTTTTGAGAAAAGCAAAAGGTGCATTATGCCTCGGGGCTGCGTTTTACCCCATCTTCCCCTAATACTGTATCTGGATTCTGAAATTGAATACTGAGCCTGAATATTGGACTGTGGAGCACGCGAATACTCAGAACTGTTGACGGGTAAGTAACCTGAGTTTTCAAACAGGAATTTGGAATTGTAAGGCATGCTCGCGATAAGATCTGTACAGATTAAATTAAAAAAAAAACCTGTTTTAATCCACATAGTGGTGTAATGATGCCTTTCTCATATTACATTACATCACATCATAAATATTACCGTTAAATTCGCAAAAACAACTGTCCATTGAATAGAAATAGAAAATTTTGTTCGGACCTAATTTCACAAACTCTACAAATACTGTTTACCCTGTAGTTTCGGAAATAAAGGGTGATTTTTTAAGAGCTTGAGAACTTTTTTAAACAATAAAACGCATAAAATTTGCAAAATCTCATCGGTTCTTTATTTTAAACGTTAGATTGGTACAT